>NC_044497.1:17677500-17940000 GCF_902362185.1 Chanos chanos | reverse complement strand
CTGCCAGCTCTTTATTTTAAGTATCTATGGATGACAGTCTGTCAGCTCCATTCATTAGGAAATGTTTCATATGCAGGAATTAGTCTTACTCACACAAATCGGGTTCAGTTAATCAAGGTCCTGCGTAGACTCCGGATGTTAAGATCATGTGAGTTTGATTAGGATTGGAATATTTCCTGTAGGGATATTGTTTTGAGAGAGTGCACTTCACATTTCGTGTAGAAGGTATTAATGAAAAATGTGAATGTTCATCGTGAACCTGTAAATTATGGCTCATCCAATTTAAGGTTCTCCAGTGTATTCTTGTTGATTTCATGCGGTCAGTTTACCCAGGGCAGATCAGATGAACTATGAAAAATCCCTTAATTTAAAATGGACAAAAAAATCTGTCAAAATAATGTAACAAAAATCTGTACTGTCAATAAAATGTGTCATTTTGCTACCAAAACATTTAGAATATTGGGCTGTCTGTATTATCTATTTATTTATTTATTTATTTTTATCACGGAGGAAAGCGCGATCTGTAGATGAGAAGGTGATGTGTAGTGGAAGCGAGCCCACGTTATTGTCGCGAAGTGTTTAGCGGGCGAACAAAATCTGGGAAACACCGCAGAACTCAGCGTTTGACATTTCACCAGTTACTACTAAACAAATTACGCAGAGAGAAATTCTGAGAGTTCCCAGAATAACCGAAGACGCCCTTTAGCAGCAGTGAGTCATTTAGGGGTTGACTGGCACACAGACGATTGGCTAGAGTACACTGGATAGACATTTAGTCTTGAATGTCCTCCATTCATATGTGTTATTTATGTTTGAAAATTGCTGAAGTACAGCACAGGATTCCAGTTTATGATACAAAAACACGATGACCGTCTTTTGTAAGCACATGATAATTGCGGCTGTTTGGTTCGAGTCTACAACAGCCTACGCTGTATAGACGGAGAGGCATGCTGTCATATGCCCACGTCTTTTGAACGGATGTGATGTTCAGACATGTAGTGTATTGGGTCCGTTTTATAAAAGGCCCTGGATGTCGACCGTCTTCCCTTTCTCGTCTTCGCCTCTGTGAAAGTCCAGTCTAAAGATGTCATTGCTGACGTTAGCGCGCTTTTCTGCCTGTTCTGCCTGTGACAGCGTTATTAAAGGTATCATGAGTCAGAAAAAGCGAGAGTCCACACAGTTTGAGCTGAAGAGAAGAGCACTTTATTGCCTGCTACCCAATCACGTCGCTTTGCGGACCGTGAGATCCTGAAGGCATTATGAAGCCATTTATTTCACGCCTTTCTTTTGGTTAACTTTTAAGATGAGTTAAGCATTACAGAGGAACACATAAAAGAGCTAAACTGCATATTACTAAAACGAAACGGGCAGCCATTATGTGACTGACGTTTATTGATACGTGGTTCCTGCTGGTTCGTCTTAAGATTGATCACCGGTTAATGGCGGTAATGTTAGATTGAAACGTTCATGAATCACCCTCATCAGTGGACAAAAACTGCTCATTTGCGAGATTTTAATGGGGTGTGTGGTGGAAAAAATTACCCTTTTTCAGTACGGAGGAGAGGATCTCACAGATGTGTGGTTAAAGTTAGCCAAATGCTTCAGAGCAAGGAGAAAACATCTACAGAGCTATTTGCCTTAATAGCTTAATTAAAATTGAATGCATAATTGTTCTCCAGATTTTGTTAAATGAGTAGGCAAGGCATATACTGTTCTTCCATGTCTGACTACAAGGTAGGAAACTGTATGCAGTCAGTGCTAGAATAATTTGCTCATGTTATTTCACTTAATGTCTGCAGGGCAGATTCAGAATAAATATACCCGCCTTGTAAAGGGGTCATATTTACTCATAAGTTTCACATCACTTTTAATTTATTTCTAATATTGCTCTCTACTCTATTAGTATAACTAATAAAACTTACTGCTATGGCCCATGGCTGGTGAGCTCATATAATCAAATGCATCAAATACATTGCACAAATCTTGAAATCTCTTAAGAAAACACATATAGAAGTAAAAAGATCTAAAATAAATAAATAAATATGAATATAATATTACGAAATGTAGGACTGTATCATACCAGTGAGCAGAGACATCAAAGTTCTGATTCCCACTGTTACAACGGTATTGGCTGTGTCCAAGGGAGACGAGCTCATGTGACCTAAAAAAAAAAAGGACTCTGACTCAGACTTTGGCTTTAGGGATCCACTCTAATTAACATTTTAATTAACACAAAATATTGTTAACTCTGGGCCATTCTCAGAGCCACATCTCAGACAGACTAATTAAAAGGAGTGTTCGCTTCAATCAATTGGCCTAAAAAGTGCTACCTTTAATAAATAAATAAATGAGGGAAAAAAAAACAGAAAAAATGACTTCTCCCGCCTGCCAAGATAACAAGTGTCCTTTCCACTCAGATAATTGATGTTCACATCAGAGGACTTGTTTTGTCCAATGTTCTAAAACATACCATAATTTTCCATAATTTTCCTGTTACACAATCTATAAGCTCTGTATTTGTTCTGGTGTGTTTCAGCATGTTTCAAAACTGGGTAAAATCTGTACGGAAATGTATGGTGCAAGATACTTTTCATGTCCAGCCACAGTACATGCCAGCCAGAGGAACTAATTCTTTAATACATATGTGAAATGCATCTGGAAAGAAGTGTGTGTGCTCTCTCTCTGTCTCTCTCTGTCTCTTTCTCTCTCTTTCTCTCTCTCTCTCTCTCTCTCTCTCTCGCTCTCTCTCTCTCTCTCTCTCTCTCTCACACACACACACACACAGAGTATGACAGCCATCCCTCTGATGTAAAATATCACATTTTATGTCTGCCTACTGTTCTTGAATCAACCAGTTGTGGCGGTTGAAGACAGCATTACACATGTATTCATATGTTCTAGAAATGTCATATTGCTTCAGTGCAGGAAAACACAAACATTGTCATTTCCCTAGAGGGAAGACTGAAGGGACCTTCATGTGAATGAAATTTGTTTTTGAGGACATTGTGGGGAAATCTATAAAGGAAATGTACAGGGGTTGCTGGGAGTGGAAGCAGAATCGATTGGTGGTGTGTAGCAGGCTGTCTGAGCACTCTGAAGTCTTATAAGGAGTTACTGTAGACCATTGAAAGGTGCCAGTGAGTCGTATTCACAGACAAGTTCAATTCAGTCTTTGACTGCAGCTTAAATTAATGAATGAAAGCCTAGCAGCAGGTGGTTTAATGAAACAATAACAGTGACAGTGCAGTTATGTGAGGGCACACAAAAAAAAAGCACTCAGTATGGAAGTGCTTTGTCACTAACCCACACAAGAATCACAGACGAGGCCACCCAGAACATCTGATCACTTTTAAGGAGTCCTCTTTCTTTTTTTGTCATAGCTAAATAATGTGTTTTTCATTAAAATGAGAAATACTGTAAAAAAAAAATGCGATGATAATCAAAGGGGAAAAAAATACACTGAACTGGATTCATTAAAACTGAATTGTTTAACAGAGGAATATGTTATCTCGGCTGGCTTTATTCCAACTTCCTCCTCCTTCTGTGCCTCACCTCTCTCTCTCTCTCTCTCTCTCTCTCTCTCTCTCTCTCTCTCTCTCTCTCTCTCTCGCTCTCTCTCTCTCTCTCTCACTCACTCGCTCACTCACTTCACTTGTCAACATGTCTTTGCAGACAGCATCTGCATAGTTAAGGCCAGATGGAAAAACTTTAAACATGTTCTGGGATGGAAAACACTGAGAAGTTGAGGAAATGCATTATTCTACATTAATGAAGGACAGAACAGCAACAAGCTAATTAGGCTCAGAGGCAAAAATACACACAGAAAAACTCTTTCTTTCTTTCTCTCTGTCTGTCTCTCTCGCTCTCTCTCTCTCTCTCTCTCTCTCTCTCTCTCTCTCTCTCTCACACACACACACACACATCACCACCACCACCACCACACACACACTTACAAGCTTTATTCATTCTTCTCCATCTATGTGACTCATTTCATCCATATGAGGATTCATTCGTTACGTGATGCCTGAAACAGCATGGAGAAAATGGGAGATAGAGAAATGGCAAAATAATTGAAGAAAATACTTCAGACAAATTGCTTCTGGGTTGTACACCACTGTATTGAAAAACTCCATATTGTTCAAAATCATCTATATAATTTTATGGCTGCAGTCTAGCTAGTTTAAATTCAAATCATGGGAAAAAAAAACATTTAACAGATATTTCCAAACGTGTGGTTTGTATGATGGTAGAGCTTAACCGTCACATGATTAAAAGTTCTTGAAAGAATAATGAGGCTTTGGTTTAACATAAGCTACCAAGAATCCACTAATGTTTACAACTTCACTATCGACAGACTCAGTTTATTTTCACAGTGAACATTCTTATGGTGTCTTGTGAAGTCTTGTGAAGTTCTCAGCATCCATTGAAGCAGAGTTAAATATAACCTCTCCAAACTTTTTGCCACTAAAGACGGTCGAATTGCATAACTCTCTCATTAATGAATTATTGAGGCACTGAGTAGAAATATGTAAAAGTGTGCAAAGCAGCAGATTGAAGGGAGACAAACCGGTGTCAGACAAACTTAATGTTATTAGTGTGTTTTAACACTCCAGTAACCCTGTAGGTTGTACTCCAACCCTACAGGCTGCGAACATGTGTCATCTGAACAATTTGCTCCCCTACAATTTCTCTGTTGCTTAGTTGTGCCTGCTTATGAGGTGTATTGTGACAAAAGATGAAAAGAATGTGCAGTGGCAATACTAGACTCTAGGGGCCCCAGGCAAAGGAGCCCATCAGTGTGACCATTTAATGAACAGTAACGATTTAGCAAAACAAACAGTAACGACTGAGCAAAACCTCAACATTAGCTGCTAAAATGTTAGCTATTACAAAACACCTGTAACCTCTAACATCTGTAGCCTGTTTAAAAAAGGCTACAGCCAAACCCTAGGCTTACATGGTATCAGATGTAGCCTGTAGGCTACCAGGTAACATTTTATTTTCTCCTTTTTTTCATTGTGACAAAGTCCTGCTGCCGACTTGAAATCAAAAATGTCCAATGTGTCTTTGCAGCTTGCAAGGCCGTTTCGCGGTCAAAACGCAAATGTCATGTTTAGGGATAGCCTTCATTTGGCCTATAGCTACGTTTTGTATGATCACTGCATCCAGACAGATATGTTTGTTTGTTTGTTTTTTAATCAATTTTACCAGGCAAAATCCAGTAATAACGTGTCAACGGAAACCCTAATATCTGAGTATTTGAACAACAATGGAGGAGCGGCATGTAAATATGCAGTGTCAAACAGGAGCAACATGTAAATAGGTAACATCAAATATCAACTCACAATAATGCTAGTAGTAGCTAGAAGGAGTCCCACTTAGGGGGATTTCGGGGGGCAGCGGCAGTGCACTCTAGAGTGCCTTTATGTGAGGTTTAAGGGGGTTTATAGTTGTCATTGCAAAATAAGAGTGGCCATAGGGGGCCCCTTTTCCCAAATTTTTTTGGGGGTCCCAAACATTTGCCTGGTTTGCCTCTCCAGACGGTGCACCCCTGAGAACATGTGCTATCATTTAGAGCACTGTACAGTAAGATGCAGGGTGTTTTCAGTGTTTTCAGTGATCCTGAATGTTTATGTATTGAGACTACTGGGAGAGTCTGACATTTACAGCTGATTCACAGCCTGGAGTTAATGACTCCACCGAATATTTACGTGGTGACCATGAGTAAAATAAGTCTTTTCCACTCTGCTCCTCAAAGCAAGTTCATCTCCCTGAGAGATGCCACATATAGAAAAATGACCTCAGTTGTCCACCTGAAATGAAACCTGAAGATCTCCAACACCCAGGATCCTCAGCCAGTGGGCAACTCAACACTCACAAAAAAAAGAAAAATGTTTCTATTTTTTGTTTTTTAAATGGAATAATAAGCTGCCACAGAGCCAGACCTTGCAAAGATCAATAAAGATTTTTTTTTTTAACCTTCTGTAGACTAATTAAATTTAAAACCTTCATTATGTTGCATCACTGATAACAGTGGTTAGTGAGGCTCAGATTCAAATATCTATGAGTTATTTCTTAATCGATTTATTTCATTATTTTTCTCACCATGCCTTAATTAGACGCTATCCTCTTTCTGAGAGGCACTTTATTTTTAATTCTCCCCAAACTCAGCTCCCATAAGTAGAAATCACTTAGGCCCAGGAGAACAAACAGATCCATGAGACAGCTGGGACTGCATCCATTCAGAATGGCTCTCATTCACTAACCTTTTCTGTTCTCTGGGGAGCACAGTAACCAGAACCAGTCCACTCGGGAAGCATATTGTGAACCACTCATTTAGGGAAATGAAAAAGAGGTTTAGTGGTTGCTGTGCGCTTAGAGATAAACTATAGTGGGAAAAATATATTTGTTTGGAAGCTTCACACCAGACACAAAAAAATTCCCTATTAAACTGCAAAGAAATGTACAATTTATAGCAATTCATTTCCATTAGGACATTGCTTAATTTGAAATGTAGTACTACGTGGAACGGAAACGGTCGGTTTTTGGAAACTCCTTTCTCTACAATGAATAGGGTAATTCAGACTTTGAAAAGAGAGATATTCCTTAAAAAGGACATGCTGTCTCAGTTCCCTCTTTGGAGAATACACTTTATCCTGTTGTTATGTTTACAGCTTGGGGTGGTTGTCAGAAAACTACCTAAAATGTGGCCTGCACATCAAGACATGAATATGACAGAGCTATATAAAACCCAGTTCCAATAAATTATAAAACCAAACTTCTTTGAAAACGAATGGGAGCTGTCTGACACAGATTATGAACAGGGTGGAAGCTGTCACACTGTCGCCCCTGTGGCCACGCACATAAAGGCTAAACATTATATAAAGGCTAAACATTAGGATGGTCTGATTAACAGCATTTTTTCTTATTTTATTGAGAAGTGTGTTAATGTGAAATCAGTAGAATTCCTCTGTGGAATCATGTTAAAACTGCAGTGTGGAATCCCAGTGAAATTTCACTAATTCATCTGATTTCATTAACAGTATAAACTGCAGTGCTCATACTGACACACAGGATGTATGACAGTGATCAGTGTAATCAGATCCATAAAAATGATCCTCACAGTTTTGATGAGACTAAGATTCTTCAGAGGTTTGAAAAGCACCTTCTGTTGAGCTGATGTCGTTTATGTTTCTTTATCATTGGGGAAACAGGAATGAACATTGGTCTACACAGGAGGATGTTGTCTGGTGGAGAGCTCCTAAAATTGCCTCTCAGCAATGCGAACAACAAACAAACTTGAAGAACACTTAGGATCATTAGCCTGCGGTGATGCATCAGACAGTGACTCTGACACGAGCAGATTAACCTCTCTGTTTTAAAGAGAACTGTCTGAAAGTGCACTCACCTATCACTGATTTCTCCACTCCTGAGTCCTGTTCTCCATTTCTCTCTCTCGCTCGCTCCCTTTCTTCTGTCTCTCTGTCTCTGTCTGTCTGTCTGTCTCTGTCTCTCTCTCTCACACACACACACACTCTCGTTCTCTCTCTCTCTCTCTCTCTCTCTCTCTCTCTCTCTCTCTCTCTCTCTCTCTCTCTCTCTCTGTCTGTGTGTGTGTGTGTGTGTGTGTGTTTGTGTGTGTGTGCATCTGTGTGTTTGTGTTTGTGTGTGCATGCATGCTTGTATATCCCTATTGAGATATTTCTCTATTTCTCCAACTCCAACATTCTCCAAATAAAATCTGCCAACTGAACGTACGTTGAAAAAGAAAAAAAAAAGGGGGGGGGGGGGTATCAGGCTAACCTTGACACTGAAAATCACTGTAATGACACTGAAATGAAGCAAAATTTGAGTTGCAAAACCATCCGGCAAATAACTGTATGCCTAATGCATGGAAATGGAGGAATGTCACGCTCTGAGTGTCTTAAGCTTTTTGCAAGAAGTACCAAAATAATTCTTTCAGTCTTATCACTGGAAAAGAAATCAGAAGTGTGATTTAGGATCATTATTCTTAATTATTAAGATGATAAATCTTTAAATGTTTCAGTAATTTAGGGTGGAAGTTGTCCCCATGATTCTTGCCGGTTAGTTCCATGCTGCGTTCTCTTGAGTATTTATGGATTTGACTGAGCTGTACTTGTTTTGGATGACAGCAGTACCATTTATTGAGTATATAATTTCACTGTGTGGATTCTGAGAGGTGCATGACAGAAGAGAGGGAATGAGAGATTCGTTTAACATATGTACTTTGCAATACATCATTTAAACTTTCCAGTGTGACTGTAATTTCTTTGTTTCACATTAGAGTTTGGAAACCCCGAAGCAGTTCTTGCCTTGAGAATTTCAAATGACGCCTTCTCTCAGTCTCACAGACTTGCCAAACTGTACCGATTATGTTTGTTCTTTCACTGAGTGATTATTTAATCAACGTTGTGGTACAATATTTGGAAACTGATATTATTTATTCATATTTTTCCTCTCAGTTGGATGGGGCGTACCATCAAAATGTCCTTTAATCAAACATACAGACTGCATACACTGGTGAATGGGTGGTAATGTCATTAGCATCAACGGCATGAATTTATGGTTTAATTAAACTGCCCATTAGTTCTCTTTAGTCTTGCATTTTGCTCTTACACTCTCATTCTCAACCAATTTGCTTTTCATGCAACTGCAATTAAGGAATGACATTATCTGATGTACCGTCAGTCTCTTATTTTTATATTTCACAGAATCTCAGCTTGTATCTGTGAAAGGTAAGCTACTAGGCCTAGAATCGACAGGGAGCTCCATTGGAGTAATTACTTTTTAACCGAGGGAACAGAGTCTGTTGGAATTTTACATTACTCTGGTGCCGTCACATTAAATATTTCTCATTTACTGTCACAGGATTTTGTTCTAAAATCGGGTATCGTTAACCCATTTCCATTACCCCACAAGCTGTGTATTCTGCTAATGAGAATTACTTGAACAAATTCAGTCAATTTGGCTTTTTAGTGGCTGGAAAAAGGCTTATTGTTTGATTGTGAAGTCCAAAAAAATGCGAGGGGAGTACTGTTGAAAGCACACGCTGTGCTGATTAGCGATTTTCAGCTTGTGAAGTTGGTACTTATCAGATGCATTGATCGGGGTCCTGGCTCTGTTGTACCTGTTAGGGATTTACAACAGTCATTATAAGAAGGGATTACTCCACCAACTCTGAAGCAAGACGTGTGAGGTAAATATTCCAAGGTAATGCTCCCAGCTTCAATAATAAAAAGACCATTTCTGCCACCCAAGTCTGTTCTCATTTGCGCTGGATACTGCAGTGAATGACTTCATGGGCTGTAATTGAGTTGTTTTCAACCTATGCTGTACAGACTGCCCTGAACCAAAGAAAATTTCCTTTTCTTTCCTTTCTCTTGAATATTTAAATTTCAGTGATTGTACGATTGATGATGTTTAATGTTTCACACATCCATTCAAAAACAAATAATGAACCATCAATGTAAAGAAAAAAAGAAAAGAAAAGAAAAGCTCTACTTGATTATTGTAAGTCAAAGAGACAGAACTCTCTTTCTCCCCTCAAACAATCTAACGATATGTAATTTGGTGAGTATTGTACCATCCGCTCTTTAAGGCTGTGCAAAGGGATAAGAGTTCCTCTGGGCCCATCCAATGCAAAGAGAGAGTGTCGAAGAGAAATGGCGGAGACAGAACAGCGGCGTAATTGCAAATCATGGAACTCAATGAGGGGTATTTATGTCGAGAGGCTTATTGACACACCTGGTAGATCATTCATCGTTATATATCATATATACAGATTCAAAACATAATGATGGTCTCTGTGTCTGTTAAATGATCACATTGATTCTTTCCACCACCTGAAGAAGTGAAACAATAAAGCCAAGGAAAGAAAAAGAAATATTTTAGAAAAAATCTCTTTTCTTTTTTTTTTCTCTCTATCTCTCTCCTTATTTTTACCCTCAGGTATGGAGGAAGTGAGTCACATATCCAGAGCTAGTCAAACAATTACAGGTCCTAAAAATGGAGGTACTTTTAATTTTACAAATATTAAAATAGCAAAAATAAGTCTTCTTGTATTGCAGCTAATGCAGTTTCACCACAGGGGCCAACTGCCCCATGTTACTTACATAAATGCCATGGCCTTGATCTAATATTTGATTAAATATATGCTCTCACCAAAAGGCATTGTTGGAACCAGTTGGTCCATTGTATGTAATTTACAAAGGATTCTTACATTTTCATAACTTCCCTCTGAGGGTATATGTTAGAGATGATATTGATGTATGACATTTAGCATGCTCTAATCTTTATGGCTGATGGGTTTTTTCTAGACAGCTATGTGTCTCTCTGTCCCTATAGAAACATATGAAAATTATTGAACAAACAAAGCTGAGGAGAATGGAGCTGGGCATTATTCAGCATTAGGACTGGAAGAAATGTACTATATTATTTCAGATCCCAAAAGCATGGCGTAGCATGGCTGAGTGATTTTGCCATCTGTTGACAGCACTTAGCAGGCAGGTAATTCATCATCGCTAACAGCCGGCAGAAAATTAACAAGTTTATTTATGAACCTGTGTACATATGCACTGTGTAAATATTGTTGGTCACATGAAAACTTTACGTGTGCCAAATGCCACGAGTCCTACACACAAAGCCAAAGGATCACAATCTGAATCATGTAGAAATTCATTGGAAGATTTAAATGTCTTCCAACAGACTACTCAAAATGCTAAATACTTAAAGTTATTGTAAACATTCTTCTGTTTTTCAGGAGATGTCTCTTTCTGTCCGGCCTATGTTTCAGCTCACTGCTCATTAATGCTGTTATGATTAGCAGTGGGGGTTTTGTGCTTATTTGTTTATTTCTTATCTCTGTATTGTTCTTCACATGTTTTGATTCGATGAGGGAAATCTCTTTGTCAGATGCTCAAAGCAAAAACAGCTTTTAAATAGTTGAAATGTCTGTATTTCTGGTTATCTTGGTAAATTTTAGATGTGTTTGACCTGCTGCCCGCGGTGCATCTCTGCCAAATGGCTGACTAGAGTCGTGATATTCGAAGAAGCCGTTATTCATCTTTTCATACTGAAAGAAGAGGTTGAGGTTTTAAAAAAGGAAAGGAAAAAAAAAACTTTAATCAACATCATTCTAATAATCCTTGAAACAAATGGACTGCAGAAACTGGAGGAAAAAATGGAAAGAAGAAGAAGAAGAAGGGGGAGAGAGTCCCATCAGACATTTGGAATTCTACACGCTGTCCTAAAGTCTTCACCAACTTATGGAATGGCTCCCAAATGTTTTAGTCCTACCGGAGCCAAATCTCATTTCATATGTATAATTTTTGAAAAGGTCAGGAGAGGAGCAGGCATGTGGGGCTGAACTCCACTGAACTGTGGGAAGGTGGAGCCAGAGTCGGTGATGGCGATGAAGATGGAGCTTTATGAAAAGAACCGTGTCTTGTACCAGGGAGCCGCTCTGCACCCCAAATTAAATGAAAAGATGTGTCAGGAGTAGAATGTGTTTGCAGAAGTGCCTGAAAGTGCAGTCACCCATTGCTGATTTGTCTACTCTTGAGTCCTGCTCTGTGAATGTAAATATATGTGTGTGTGTGTGTGTGTGTGCGTGTGAGGTTGTGTTATTTTAACATCTCTTCCAAAGCTCTCTTTTTTAAAGACGTATCAAGGACATTTATTACCACATTTAACACATTTTCACAATATTTCATTGTCTATTCTGTCAACAGTCGCTTACCCTGTCCAAGACCCCAAAGAGTCCTGTGGTAAAACACACACACTGGCAACTGCTGAAATATCTGAGCCTGATGCTATGTCTAAAGTAACACAATGACAAGAGCAAACTTACAAGAGCACATCTAAGTCTAAACTCCAAGTCCTGATCAGCCTCTGAATATCAGTTATGAGTGTATTCAATTAAGGCTTATGCTCAGAAGTACACATATAGCTGCCCAGCAGGTAAAGGGGGGTCTACCAGAGATCTAAAGCATATTCAAAGTCAGGCTCACATTTGTACTAACATTTTTAGGCTCATGAATGCAATCCCATCTCAGAGAAATGGCTGAGGTTATGCTCTGATGCAGAGTAGCAAGTACTGAAGCAGACTAGCAATCTGAGTAATTGGCAGATCCATCATCCACGCTTAAATTCTATGGTTTTTTGGGTTTTTTTTTTTACTGGTTGTTTGCATACACAAAAAACATTATGTGAAGACTGTTATTGTTTGGAGAGTGTTCTGTCTTTAGTTTGAAGTAAAGGAGTAAAAATCTGACAAATATGCTGACTCATCCAAGCCAACCAAATTTTCCAGGTATGATTCCCACATAGACAGTGGTTTAACAATAAAACACAACACTACACTATGAATACTGTGTGACTTTGTAGTTTGCACAACATTTGTCGTAGAGTGTGTCTCTCTGCATGATTCAGCTTGAGCTGTCATTATAGTTGTAAAATGTATTTGCGTCTCATTGCGAATGTCTGGTGGCAGATAAACCCAGGCAAATAGGAGTGGGTCTTGATGAAAGCGAAAGCCTATCTGCCAGCGAGGTTAAGCCTTTCATAAATTGAAATCTAAGTGAAAAGATAAGTCGTTCCTCTCTCTCTCTCTCTCTCTCTCTCTCTCCTCCTCGCACTCCCCGTCTTTCTTTTTTCTTCTGTGCTCAGGATAAGCCATGAAGTGGGGCTTTTCATCAGCTCTCTGAAGAAAGCAGCACTCTTCCGTCACACACTCCAAAAAAAAAAAAGAAAGAAAAAAACATTCAAATGTATTAAAGCTATTGCCTAGGGAACAGCTTGTAATGTAAAAAAAAAAAACAAAAACAAAAAAAAAAAACCAACTCAAATGTACTTTGACTTGAGCATCCGTACAATATCATATGCAATCATATTTTCATGTTTCTATATTTATGGCAGGGTAACACAGACAGAGGGGAAAGAGAACAGAAAGAAATATGTTTTTTTCCTCACATATGAGAGACTTAAAAATACAGTGTTTTCCCAAACTTACTTTCTATATATCTTCTCTTTTCAGATACTTTGCTTTCTACATATAGTGAGAACTATGAGAAATAAATTAAAAGTGTCTTGCACAGGAGACATTGTCCACGATACAAATACAGAGATGCAGGTATTATTTAAAAAAGGATAAAAAGAAAAATGTTCTTTGGTGTAGGACACCCTGTACTGCACATACTGGAAACAACTCAATTTTAACATATGAGTTAGACTATAGTATTTGACAACACAGTATTCACGATGAACAGAGTTGAATAAGTTAAGTGATTACGCAATGTTTTTTTGAATACCTGATTCTGATTGGTCAATGTGGATGCCACAGGTGTTGATTATTTCTTGATAATCAACCAGCAAAACAGAATAATACAGGCTTTTGATGTTGTTCCAGCAATAGTGGTATAATCACGGTTTCAGGGGTAAGGTTCACATTCATTTTCACGGTTCAAACACTTTCCAACATTCTAATTATGGCTGACATTTTATAGACAACAAACTTTGAACATACTTTGATATCTACGATAACAATTCAAAGCAGAGCTATATGCCCACCAAAATAGAGATTTTTCACATATCTCTCACAATAACAATTCAGCAAAGCAGAGATGACCGAAACAAACAGAAATTAATCCCTGGGAGCAGCAAGAGCAAGAGATACACAGGCAGCCAATCACTTTTTTCTTATACTATCACTGTCTCAGATGGGGCGGCTTGATTTAACATCAAACCCAGCAAAGAAGAAAAAAGAGACACATCACTTCACTTGGGGCAAGCTAATATGTAAAAAAAAAAAAAAAAAAAAAAAAAAAAAAAAAAAAAAAAAGCCAATATGATCAGTTTTATTAACTCAAAAGTGAAGTAGCATATCACTTTTTGGTTTTTTGTGAGGCCATTGAACACTCTACTTGGGGAAGCAAAAATCATACAGTTGGATCATATTACCAGTGAAAACTGCAGGAAGAGAGGCAAACAGCTGGACATCACCAGCATCAGAGAAACAGAGAAATGAAGGGGAAAGTGGGGGAGTTTCTCGGTTTCTTATCCAACCATTTTCGTAAGATTTAACAGGTAAGAGATATGATCTGTTTGATTTACATATAAAAGAACACTTCAGTGAGAAATGTTAAATATGACTTGCCATTAAGAAGCTAAATTAGTTTCCTTTCTTAATGCCATGACCCACAGAAACCACTTTTTTTAAGTGGGCATACAAGATTAAAACATCCCATATTTGTTTAAAATCTGTTTTGCTCAAAATTTCATGCAAGGTTTTTTTGTTTGTTTTTTTGTTTGTTTGTTTTCACATGAAAACACAGTAGCCCTCCTATGGAAATGGATCTGAGCTTGTTAGAGCATTAAACCACTGGGTCTATGTTTTGTCTTTAACTCCCCAAAGACCGATTTACCATAGACTCAGTTTTATCTCTCTGCTATTCAAGACATCTGGCAATAGGCAAGCTTTTCTAATCATTCCTCTGGGTCCTTTTACATATTTTTCCTATTATTATTATTTGTGGTCCATGCTCACATGTGGTGGTAATTCATCACACAGTATATACATTCTTTGTCCTGACTGGACTGCATGGAGTATGATATGTTTTCAAACTGCAAGGAGAGAGACGTGTTCCTCTTGTTTGTTTTGGAACTGTTGGTCTGAAGTTTACAACTTTTAACAGATCGACTGCCAACATTTTGAGTTTTAACCTCTCTCAATGTGCAGGGCTTCAGGCAGCTGCCAAAACTACCCTTTTATGATTTATCGTTGTACAAGACACAAGTAAAAAAAAAAAAAAATTGTAATGGTTTACTATTTATTTAAACATTTCTCTGATTGTAACACTACACATTCTCTTCAACATGAGCATATAAAACCAAATCTATGCATAGTAAGCAAACTATATTGGCTAGCTGATTAGTATAAGGGTACAACTTTTATTGCTAAATTAACAGCTCGTATATATATATATATATATAATTGAGACCATGCTCACCATAGTTGTCAGTCTTCGAATTCTAAATATATCAGTGTAAGAAAAAAGGCGGTTGGAGCGCCACTGGGCGTCAATTTAATCTTCAAACAGGTGCTCTATTGTAGAGGGTGCGGGTATAAGAAAGCCTTCAATGCAGCCTACAAAACAAGTGGGCCTACGTATTGTGGCCATATTGTCCTTTGTTTCTTTTCTTTTTTGCGTCTAAATAATCAAATAATTTTCTAAGCAGTGATAATGACCTGTCAGCAGAACAAACTATTACTGCTTGTCTTTCCCATTGATCTACTTTGCTCCAACATATTAAAATGCTGAACAATAACTAACAGTTTTTGAAAACATTTAATGAGAGGAGTAATTCAGTCTGTGGACTGCCTTACATTATGATATTTCATATGGTAACGAAGTAGCATATGCCCTTCTTCATTTATGGGAGATCCTTGACGCAGGAAGAAACAAGTCACCTGTAGCGATGAAATGTATTTTAGGTGGTTGAAGGCTAGTGATATTCTGTTCTCTTCCTCTATCAAAGCATTAGCAACATAAACATACAACTGCGATAAGGTCACATTGGCCTTGCATTGTTTCTCTGTTGAATTTGACCTTTTGTGTACTGAGGTTAAAAGTAGTGGATTACAACTACCCAAATACTGGCTAGTTTTGCAAGGGCTTTTTTTAGTTGAAATTGTCAAAGCAGTACACTCAGAAAGAAGCACCGTTCATCACTGCTTTCACAAGGTTTGTACATACAGTGACCAATCAGTTTACTGTCTTTAAAATGATGGTGATAAATCAGCCATTCACCATTAGCAACCACCTTTTCTGTCAAGCATATGTGTCTGTGTAGGGTGTGTCAAGAGCAATGCACATGTACGCTATTTCATCCACTGTGTATTTGTACTGTGTATATGGTTGAATGACAATAAAGAAAAATTATTATTATGATTATTATTATGATTATTATTATTATTACATGGGAATGGAAAATGGGCATAGAATGAGTGGAAAAACTGCTCTACTGGCACAAGAGCCAACTTGTCCGGGGGAAAGAAATGTTTTTGTTTGCTTTCTGAAGCCTGAAAGCAGCGAAATGCTTTCTGCTTTGTGTCAAGTTGTGTGGGAGACAACATTGTCAGCTGAGCACAACAAACAGTGCGAACAGACGGACTTACAAAGGTACGCTGAGTTTAATGATCAGAAACCTTCTCTTAGGCACATTACATAGCTAAAGATAATTGCCAAATGGCAAAATTTTTTGTAAGCTGACAAACTTAAAGGCATAGATCATCTGTTCAATGTATTTCTAACTATTTTTCAAGCAAACACTTGGGGTTTATTGATCTATTTGTTGTGTTCTTTATTAAAAACTAAAATGCACTCCTAAAAGACATTCTAAATAACTGTACATACAGTGCAATGAATGATGGCAGCTGTATCGATGCCAAATTTTTCACTAAATGATTCAAATATTGTAAATGATTAATCATTAATCATATCTAAATGATTCATAAGTGTGAAATGTATAATAAAGAAGCCAGCATACATTCCAACATAGATTCTTCTGTGTAGTGAACTATTTTTATTCTTTTTCACAGGGAATGAGACACAGATGAAAACCTACATTACTGGTCTTCAGGACGGGTGAAATATAGAGTTAATATAGAGTCCCCCCCCCGCCACTTAACAGCCTCCAATCTTCTGGGAAGGCTTTCCACAAGATTTTGGAATGTGTCTGCGGAAATTTGTGCCTATTCAGTCAAAAGAGCATATGTTAGGCACTGATGTTGGACGAGGAGAAGGCCTGGCTCGAAATCAGCACTCTAATACAACCCAAAGGTGTTCAGTGGGGTTGATGTCAGGACTCTGTGCAGGCCACTGGAGTTCCCTCACACCAAACTCGTCAAGCCATGTCTTTATGGACGTTACTTTGTGTTCAGGGGCACAGTTATGCTGCAACAGGAAAGGGCCTTCCCCAAACTGTTGCCGCGAAGTTGGAAGCATACAATTGTCTAAAATGTCTTTGTATGCTGTAGCATTAATGTTACCCTTCACTGGAACTAAGGGGCCTAGCCCAAACCCTGAAAAACAGCCCCAGACCATTATCCCTCTTCCACCAAACTTTACAGTAGCCACTGTGCATTCCAGTAGGTAGCACTCTCCTGGCATCCGCCAAACCCAGATTTGTCCATCAGACCGCTAGATAGTGAAGCGCGATTCATCACTCCAGAGAACATGTTTCCACTGTTTCAGAGTCCAGTGGTGCTGTGCTGTGCACCACTCCAGCCGTCACTTGGCATCATGGATAGTGGTGTTAGGCTGCTCAGCCATGGAAACCCATTTCATGAAGCTCCCAACGCACAGTTCTTGTGCTGATGTTGCAGCCACAGACAGTTTGGAACTCTGTAGTGAGTGATTCAGCAGAGGTTAGATGGTTTTTACATGCTGCATGCTTCAGCACTCGGTGGCCCCACTCTGTAAGTTTGCGTGGTCTACCGCTTTGTGGCTGAGCTATCATTGCTCCTAGACACTTCCACTTTACACTAATGGCACGTACAGTTGATCAGATCTAGCAGGGCAGAAATTTTGCGAAGTGACTTGTGGCAAAGATGGCATCCTATGTCAGCACCACGTTTACAGACACTGAGCTCTCCAGTACAACCCATTCTACTCCCAAGGTTAGTCCATGGAGATTGCGTGGCTATGCGCTTGAATTTATGCACCTGTTAATAATCGGTGTGGCTGAAACACCTGAACTCAATAATTAGGAGGTGTGTCCACATACTTTTGGCCATATAGTGTACATCGTCCTCTGAAAATACACACAACAGCAACAATAATAATAAAAAAAAAACAGTACTCACATTACTGCAACTTGCAAATCAAAAGAGCTCATGAATTCCAACTTCAGCCTCTGAACTTCACTTACAAGAACTGCTTTTTTCCACTGGAGAAGATTTCATAGCAGTAGCTTTACCTCTTTTAAATACATTTTAGCTAAAGTAACTGTACTTACATACATTAGGTATTTTCACCACATGTCACCACATGACATTGTTACAAACAGGTGCCCATGAATTTATATAAAGGAGCAATACAGGGCAGCCAGATGTCTGTACTCCATGCATAATTTAGAAATATTCCATATCTCTGGAGATCATGGAATATTCATTCTTAGCGTGTTCTAGCATTTTCTGCCACAGCAAAACGATGAGCCATATCATAACACAGATCTGTTGAAAACAGATAACTCTGCATCTCCTAATTATACATGTAAGGCGTATCTTGCTCAACAAGCTATTTGGGCTGTTAGACAGAACAAAAGTGATGATGAATCAATTACTAATTCATCAGCGCATACAGTTTCAAAGGACACAAAGAGAACTTGGTATCTCTTTACTCATCAGGTCTATTTTAAAGCCTTTGATAGATTTATTCATTAATTGAATTGCTTCAAACATCAAAGCAAATGTTCACAAAGAGATTAATTGACATCAGTACATTTTTTTTTATCAGAAGTCCTGATTATGGTTCATGCAGAGTTTATGATAAAACATAAATAAATAAATAAAATAATAACGATAATAACCATCTACATAATGGGGGCCATGCTAAAAGTAACAACTATGACACATCTACATCTAGACCTTATTCTGAAGACTTCTCTATGCAATCAGTCTGAAAACCATTGAGACTACTGAAACAATGTTGATTTCACTCAGACAGTACTTATTTCAGCCAGTTAAGATTCATATACTGTTTAACACTCTTATTATGCATGGCTTGGCTGCACACTGTGCCACAGGTACTGTAGTAAACAATCTGTCCTGTAAATTGGAGGGGATTACCTTCCCTGAATTTTTCTCAGCACATACTGAAGCTTTCATCTTGATCATGAAGAGCAACCTTACATAATCCTGTACCTTTGATGAAGTTCTAAAATGTAAATGATTACTTTTTCTTTTTCCTTAACTATTTGTTTATGTTTAATTTTTTCTGATGTGTTCTTTAAGAGAAGCTTGAAAGTTTGGTTGTTGTTTTTCTTTTTTTAACTTTTTTTTTTTTTTTTTTTTTTTTTTAGCAATAGACATATCATTATCAAAGAATGGCTTTGTTCATCGCAGTTGAAATTGTTATTTTTCATCTCCTCACCAAGGGCATTTATTAACAACACCCTGACAACTATATCTACATCATTTGTAGACATTTGATGCTGAAGCATCATTTAAAAAACACAACAGCAGGATAAAAACGTGTCAATAGTTCAAGGTAGACCACATTTTCTCTAAAATGTTATATCAGCGGCAGATTAGACTAAAGTAAACTCCTGATGTCGTGGTGCCATATAGAAAGTTCTATAACATAACCTATCACAAAGAAATGGTCATCATTAGATCAGAAAAGGCCAGTTATGTACTCAAATCGAGATAAAATACAAAAATATGCAAAATAACCCCCCAAAATCATAGAGAAACCATTTAATTAAAATAAACCAGGCAAGGGAGAGAGGGAGATGTCTGTGGAGATGCCTTATTTTATCAAGATCTGTCTTGTCATCCATTCCCTCCCAGTCAAGAGCAAAGCATCAGACATGACACCTCATTTCTTTTGAAAACCAACACTGGTCTTTCATATATATTAAATATCTATTAGCCTATGTCACCTAGTCTGATGTAGCTACTGTTCAACTGGGAAAATCACAAGAGTTCATGGGTAATTAGGCTTTCCAAATTCAAAAGAAACAGCGGGGAAAAAGATAGCAACCAGCATTATTTCCAATGTCTTTGTCTCTCCGTGTCTCTCTGGGGAAACTGAAACTAATTTGCCCGCATCCCCACTCAAAACTTTAATTTATGTCTCTCTCCTTGCAGCTAAGCATTAACGGCAGGGACATTGGTCAAGGATCAGCAAAATGAAAATGTGAAATACACTATGGATATGAAATACAATTTGCTTTGATGAAATTGTCAGTCATGCCTTTAAAGTTCACAATAATTTGAATAAACAAATTACATTTACCTTCTATCAAGCAAATTCCCAAAATACAGTAAAGTGTTCGCACCTAGACTGGTGTAGAATGAATGAAAGAGAGACAGACCAACGCTCAAACGCTTACTTGGGGAGATTCGTCAAGATTTGTTAACTAACTCAGGAAGCAGGAAAACAGCATTGGCCTCTTCAGTTCACTGAGAAGTTTCCAGTCCGGTGTTTCACTGAAGTGAGAGTAATGGCTGTCATATCGTAAAGTGTAACGGATGGGCAGGGGAACTTTCTTGCTTCTCTCATGCTGCACTGCACATATAACTCCAAAAAAAAGTCCATGTTAAACTGATATGTCCTCATCATGATTTCAACGCACTATGCTGTATTCCTGTTGAACTGTCCTTTCTTAATGATATCCCAGAGCAATGGGGAGGGGTTCTGGGGAGTGCTTAGAACAGCATAATCCAAATCGAGCCAGATTTAGGAGTCCAGAACGGCGGTCATATGCTTCCAGCTGCAAAGAGAACAAGAGGAACGACTTGTGATGAGACACAACACCGCAAGGCTGGATTAACACCCTGAGGCCTGTGGGCTGGAACATCATAATTCGTCCCGTATGAAACACCAACCATTTAAGGAAGACAAGTGGACCTAGCATGGAACCCAGGAGCAGTCTGTCAGCCTGCAGGTGAAAAATGACGGACACCTTGCATCCTCTGTGATCACCGGGGGAAGGCATTTCTTCTCGGACAGAAATTAAAATCTAACACCTTCTCACTTAAACCAAGCACAGGGAAACTGCTCCACAGCCAGCTTTGACAGGTGCTGTATCACGTCTGAATATATTTTTGGAGAGTGGTAATTAATGAGATCCTCCAATTTCCAAATGGCCAGCTTGTCTACTTATTAAAGTCAGTACGTCAGAAACAAGGTTTAAGCAATTAGTTAATCCCATTCTGTCTCCTCGAGGAACAGTTTTTCAGACCAACTAAGTTAACATGTAGAGCAGATGTGAATCCTTGTCCATTATTAGCCTATAATAAATTTTGGTGAGAATAGGTCATGACTAAAGTATATTGGGAATAAAATCCACATTTGGAAAGTAATGCTCAGTTCTTCAGTCCCTATCCACCTGCATTTTTATGGAAGTTACATCCACAATTTTTAAACATTTTAGAGAAAAATGAGCTTCACTTGCACCTACATGTTATGACCCCCATATCATGAACATCTTTAGTTCCAAAACATGCTTGGTTCAAAACTGGAGCCGAGTTTACAGTTTGGACTTTGAGCTCAATGTTCACCCTCTCTCTCTCTCTCTCTCTCTCTCTCTCTCTCTCTCTCTCTCCCCATTCATCTTTCTTAGGGTTAGCATGAGAAGCACAATCAATTCTACTGTTTCACGTTACAATAAAATGTTCCATACAATCGGCCATCTACGGCCCAAGCGAATTCCATCTACACAAAGGCTTACGTGAAACCAATTGATTCCTCATCACCCGCTTTTCCCCCTCAAAACCCAAGTGAGCAGGTGTGTTAAACAGACACCAATTCAAACAAGCTGATATGCTCGTTTGTGTCAGCATTCATCGCCAAAGAGCTTAAAAAGACGTTTCGAGTTGCCATTGACGTGAAAAAATTGGGGTACCACTGTATCAGATGCCAAAGAGGACAATTAATTTTGAAGAGTTCTGAAGTTATATTGAGCCAGGTTACTCGTGTAGGCATGAAATCAATATGACGTGTAAATCAAAAATAAATGAGGTTTTCCCTTTTGTTCTCCACGAACAATCATTTCAAATTAATTGCAGTACCGACTATGCTTTAAAGTAATGAACTTGGCCCTGATCAGCAGTGTTTTACATAATGCATACAGCACTCTCCAAATTTAAAACCATTTATTGCCTAGTTTCAGACAGCTAATGACATATTCACTCTTTCTGGCCTATGTTGCCTTTGTGTAGTCTCTCAACTGAAATGAGCTTTTTGTTTTTCTTAGAAACAGAGGGATCAATTTTGTGATGCGTCATATGGCCAGTGAGGATGCTGCATTGGAGTTTGGCTTCTCCTCCTTTCTTCATCTTAACACAAGTCAAAAGAGACTGAACACATCACCAGACAATAGTCTCTACATTCTGACAAAATGAAAGAAAATGACTGTCAGTAAACAAATTTTATAAAAAAAAAGCCATTACCTCAGTACAGAGAGGGTTTTGGTGTGGTCTTAGCTGACATGTCGAATATTACACTTCTCCAGAGTCGTTCTACCTCTGCCTCTCACTGTCAAAGGTGATTTTTTCAGTAGTGTGCATAACATAGCAAAGATTTAGGGAATGGAAGGAAAGGGAAAGGGGGTGAACCAGTTGTCCAATCTGTCATCAGCATCTTTCCAATCAATTGATTATGAATTGATAAAATCAGCTTAAACTCCTGAGTATCTTTTTCCATGTGTGTCTGCCCTTCTCCAGGTTTGTGTGACACATTATTATTTCCTATACATACAGACCAGTCAGGGACTTTTTTTTTTTTCACCTCAAAGCCAAATCGACATGGCTGCTCCCTCCTGCTGTGTTGATTTTACACAGTCTTCAAATATTAAACTTACCAACTGCCCTGGAAATTGCACGTCTGGTGGTATCAGGGACCATCTTATCAAACTAAGGTACAACTCTGCAGGCAGAGAGAATATAATAGTGCAAAACAAGTTGTTTTTTTTGTTTTTTTACTTGTTCTTTTAACCCTGTGTCCTCTTATTCTTTATTTCCTGTTATTTCTTCAACAGGAAATTCAAAAACAATACATTGGTTTGACATTACAAGCTGTAGCATGAGCCATAATAGACCACAGAAAATGCAGCTCTGCATCAACCACCTGAGACCATCTAGGTTTAGGGTACAAAAAGTTTGAAGTGAATATAATCTCGTGTTTGCGTGCACTTCTCTTTGCAGTAACTGTACACAGATAGTGTTCTATTTCTCTGTGCCAAAGTACTGTCTGCTCAGGCATCACATTCTGAAAAATACACCTCCATTACTTCGGTAAAAACGTGTCGATACCACCAGACAAATTGCTGCAATAAGGCTGCAGAGAGTAGCAACTAAATGCCTAGAGCTTGGATTCATTCCCCCTTCCTTTTTTTCCTTAAACAGCAGGAGAGAACAGCCTGTTAATGCTAATTTGTAGTTGAGGTGCTTCTCCTCATCGGTAAAAAAGCACAATGATTAACCCACGCATTATATTTGGAGCGATGGGCAAGCCAAACTCACTGATGTCAGCCATGTTGTGACCTGAGAGGATTAATGATAGCTGCAGCTGAGATAAGTTCATTTGGCCAAAGCCATTCAAGTAAAGCCACACAAGCTGAAAGCATCTCATTCTGCTGTTTTTGACTGACAGTACAGTTGCACAAGATGCATGGGTTTGTTAGTTTGTTTGTTTGGTTGGTTGGTTGGTTGGTTGGTTGGTTGTTTGGTTGGTTGTTTGTTTGGTCGGTTGGTTGGTTGGTGGGTTGGTTGTTTGGTTGGTTGGCTGGTTGGTTGGTTGGTTAGTTGATCAGTTGGTTGTTGAAGCATATCCCAGTTCTTTGTAGGCTGGAAAGTAAGTTTCTTTGAATGTGTAAGAGCAGTTTTAATAGTTTTTTTAAAGTAACTTTTCATAACTTTAGCTATGTAAAGTGGACATAGGGAGTGGCTGCAAATTTCATCTGGGAAATGAACTCTAAAGGACTACCTGAACTGCTAAGAGTGTGAAAAAAGGTGAAAACCCTCCATTAGTTGTAGTAGACACTGCTTCACTGAGAGAAGAATAAATCTGTTGGCCTGTGTGTGTACCTCCCTTTACCAAAGGACAAGGTGTGTACACATATGAATTGAATCATTAACTACAGATGTGCTTTGAAAATGCTGCTTAATCTGTTGGTTTACACATGTGCAACTGAGAGCTAAAATTTATCTCAGATAGTACTTGACCTAAAACTGATCTTTTGTATATATGGTCCATTCAAATGGCACTAAATGATTGAACACTGAACATCCTTTTAACAGGCCTGGAAGGTACCACGAGGAATAGATAGTGCACATGTATGCCACAGGGGTCTGCATCACTCTCCACTTGTCCTGACTCAGACAATGTTGGATATAAATGTTAGACATCATTAGGTCTTCTCACATACTTAATGCTTTCTGTAGTTTTTATAGGCTATTCTAATATGCATTTTCTGTAAATGCTTAATGCATATTGTATGTAGTAGCATTAAGTAAAAAGAATGGAGAATAATAACAACATGAGCCATCCATGGAGTATTTCACCATGTTTTATGCACTGGCTCTCACTGTCACACTTCCAAGTTTGCTCAGGTTTATATTTAAGAAAGACTTCCTTTCTAACAAAAATGTTTTACTTGTTTTAACTTTGTTTTCCTCTATCAGATTCTCTGGAGCTGCTGGGGCTCAGACTCTGGCTGACTTTGCGAGGAGATACATTTCTCTAGGGGCCAGACCACAAATGCTTAGTCTCTTTTTTTTCTACCACAGGTTCCTTTTTTTTACGTGCCTAGAATAACTTTCTCAAAGATTTCCCACTACTGCTTCAACATTCACATTACCATAGATTCTTGTTATCTCTGCATTTAACCACAGACTGACTTTACCAGCCCAGACTCAGTTTACCACAGACTCAATGTACCTGCCTGCTGAGACCTGTTTTATCACAGATTTCTTTGCTGTCCCCGTTATCTCCCTAATTCCCTGCAACTAAGCTTCTTTATCCCCAGATAGCCTAATTACAGTTAATATATGTGTGATGTAATACAACCCATATCCTTTTTTCTCTGCACAGAACATATGCAGTGCTACGGGCATTCAAAGAATCTGGTCTTTCTTTTTTTTCTTTTTTTTGTAGAATGACAGAAGGTTCCAGTTGAAGTTGATGCGTCGGTGAGATGACCTTTGGCTGGAGAGCATGAGTTAGAGCACAGTTCATACTGGAAACAGTGTGTTGTCACCAGTGTCACAAATAAAACGTATACACAAAGTAAACGTGAAATAGAAACATAAATAGATCCAGCCCATTTTAATCTACAGACGCCCAATAGTTGGAAATGAGTTCACGCTCACAGTAGTTTGTAATGATTCCAACAAAGAGTTGATCACAATAAGTACTTTCATTTGTCTAAGCCACTTAAAACGAGGTGTCAGTATCTATTTGACACACTGTACCCTCTAATGCTGATATTCCATTAACATTTTTATGACTGTCCTGAAAAAAAAAAAAAAGAAAAAAAAGAAAAAGAAAAATAGAGCAAGGCTCTTGCCAGAGATAAGGTCATTTGGAGCTTCAAGTGTGCAAGAATCATTCTCTGCACCTCAATTAATTCTTAAATGTCATTTGGCCAAGATAGGGGAGAGTTATGTGCAATGATGGGAACTCTGAACTTTAAATACCACCAAAACACCTCCTGCACTTATTTTCCTCTCATGTTTCAGCAAAATTTACAATCAATTTTATATGATTTTAAGTAGACGGTATAAATACACTAGCAATGTGTTGATATTACAGCACTAATTTCTCATATAAAATGATCAGTCTTTATGTAACATTGTCACCTAAGGGAAAAATCTGGATAATGCCCAAAAAAAGTTACGGTAATCCGTTCTGTATCAGCCCAATCAAACTTCCCTAACTCCAAACTTGTTTTCATCTGTTTTCATCTTATGTAAAGTTCTGAAGAGAATAGTATACACATGAGTGATGTATAGCTGTCTTATTCGTTTGGTTACATGTCAGGGCACAAAAGACCTCATGGGAAGTTTTGAAGTTCCACAATTTACTGTTCCTTAACACCATGTGTCAGACAACAATGCTGAGAACAAAGAATCACACAGGATATAAAACTTCTGAGCAGAATTTGAACAAAGTGTATTATTCCACAAATCCAACCGTTATTATAGACACTTTTCAAACATGTATGTTTAAATACGGTTACAAAAAAAACACCATGTCCTCCATTTCTTTGGCTTGGCCTCTGAAAGTAATTAAAATAAGGACTTGCTTGGTGGTGACTGCCAATGTGATTGAATGTACTCAATGAAAGAGAGGTATCTTCACTTGCATTAGGTGTCTAAGGCAAATAAATTACACTTCCATGTGAATTTCTTTGGCTGAAAGTAGGCCAGGGCAAATGATGTCCGTTCTCTGGCCCTTCATAAAGCCTTTTGCTTCTTGGAAATGCCTGGGACCAGGCCTGCATCGAGGAGGATCTCTCTGACCTTATGTCTTTAAGTTAATTACATAAAAACTTTGCCATTTCTGAATGAAGCCAAGTCATTGAGACTTAAAATGTGATTTAGAGTTTAAAAGTCCTCTGAAAAATAAAGGCACCGGGGAATGTTTTTGCTGTTGTTGTATATTAGTTTGTTTATTAGTTTATTAGTATTCACTCTAATGAAGTCTTACAAGCTGAAGAGTTTTCATGCTTATCAACCTTGCATTGAACAACACTTCAGCACAAAAAAAAAAAAATCAATGTGTTATCTCAGCATTTCCGGATGACCTGTTTGCACTTAGATGTGCATATTGGCTTTTAGTCTAATAAATCTGATTGTGTGGGGGAAAAAATCCGTGTCAACTCCTGATCTAGGTCTCATTAGCAAGTAAGAAGGTGGTACTGAACTGCAAACAGTGAAAAGCGAGTGAATCTGAGTAATTCTTCCATGAAGAGGTTTATCTTCTCTGGAGATGTTTCCATTGTGTAAGTTCATACATATTTAGTCATGTATTATGTGAAAACAGTTCATTTTGAGTTGATAATTAAGGCTTAGAGAATGCTTCCCTACAAGGATATTCAACGTGTGTTGGTTAATCATATCTCCTAACCACAATCCTACGGAGAGAGTGCAAAATACATTTCTTAGTAAAATATCACCACCACTCTAGGATAAGAACTTTCACAAAGGCAAACTGAACAGAAAAGTACGAGCTGAAACTTACAGTACTTGACAAGTTGACAAGTTTCTCATTTGCTACGCAGGCTGATCACAAATTCGCAAATAATCTCATTGATCAGCCAAAGTTATGGAATTTGTCACTCAGTGTGACTTTAATTGTATTTACTTGCGTTTACCCCAAGGTGCCATCTGTTAATTACTTACTCCACACAATTTGATTAATTAACAGCGGAGTTCATATTAGCCACATAACATTATGGGGCTGGAAACTGAGAGAGAGGGAGAGAGAGAGAGAGAGAGAGAGAGGGGGGCACTAGAGAGACAGAGAGAATGGCTAGGACTGATTGCAGTGCAGATGGTTGTGACGTGAAGGCAGATGGCATGTCAGATTGATTATTCACAAAGCTTACTGTTGATGAATTTGATGTGTGGATTGATACAGCCAGACAAACTTAAACTGACTGAGATGTGTCAACACGAAGGGTTCATTGACATCTCCGTTTAGCATTTTAGTTTTAGAAACATTTTTCTATGGCTGAATTCCTAATTTTTTCTGTTGTGGTACTGAATGCAGCCAGCAGCTCTGGAAAAATAGCGTAAGGTCAAGGGTACTGTTTTTTTTTTTTAATTTCTCATTACATGGAACAGTCGTGGGAAGCTGTCAGCACTGTGACAATGTCTTTCAGAATACATACGACTGTTAGTTGGTGACAAGGGCATGTCACCACCCGTTTTGAAAATCAACAATACTCAAACTTCACAAATAGCTGTGACATTCAGCAACATAAAGCATTAATGCAGTTGTTTACTATTTCTCTATCCTTGACAAGGACAACTCTTCTGCTTTGTTCTCACCAGAACTCTTGCATGAGTAATGTTGATTTGCACACGCGCCATCCAACAAGACACAGAAGGACAATGTGCGGTCTCTGATGATGTTATTTTAATCGGAATAGCTATGAAAATGCTAGAATAATCAGTGTAACGGGCAGTGTTATGAGAAATGAGATATTCAGTAAGATTCTTCAATGACAAGTAATGATTACCTGTGTCTTAGCTCATTTCACATCACAGTGCTGCAGATTAAAAAAAAACAAAAAAAAACAAATAGCCAGTCATTCCACCTGTAGGGTTTGCAGGCAGGCTTAGGCTAAGTGAAGGACATTTCTCAGACAGTATCATGGGAATGTTGAGCTGTCCTAGTCAGTTATTTGTTTATCTGTAACATGTCTCCTGGAGCTTTTTTTTTTCTAGTGTTCCACACATGGCTCCTCCTGTTATTTTGTCTTCCCTAATCTGATTGGTTTGTATGACTGATTGGCGGCAGTTGCTCTTTTTTTTTTTTTCCAACAAGAATGTTAAACAGCAAAAGTCAGCGGGCCACACTGTAGCCTTTCAACTTTAAAAACACATTTGTGACCAAATGAATGCCAGACTGAAGGGAAACCAATACCTTGGGGTTCACACCTTAAATAACATCATTTTATGCCACAAACCTGTGGCTGATGTGTTATTCACATTTGGTGTAAATGGAAAGATTTTTGTTGTAAATATCATAAATATTGTCAGATGTTAAAATTATGAGATATGGAGATCGCAAGACAGAAACAGAGAAAAAAATCAAGCTGTGAAAAAACCCATAAAACCAGGAGGGAGTTTATTTCAATATGACTGGTCAGGCAGTGGTTGTCTGGCTGTTCTGTGAGACTGGGAATTTGTAAAAAGCAGGAGAGTAAGAAATATTTTAACTGTGGGTGTTTTGGGGGGGGGGGGGGGGTGAAGAGCATGGAAAACCTTGGTTTAAACATTTTATCAATAATAAGAGCATTATAAAAACCGCCAAATGGAAAATAAAAGGAATGGGAGAACCAGGCAGTGATTGTATAGCTAGCTCTCTGGTAGACTGAAGGAGTTTGACACACTTGCCACAACTCCTGTCACAACTCCTGCCACTGCACCTGCCACTGCTCCTGCCATGCTCCTCTTGTGACTAACTCTGGTGGTGATGATAATTCTCTGGTTCTTATCCTCTCTCGTGTGTAGATTGCCCAGTCAGTACTGGCTAAGCAGTGGATTTTATGAAGCCATAAAAAGTCCTCTTTTGGGACACTGATTCATACAGGGACCCACAAATGAGATAACAAGAATACAGAACAGGAATTTGAACTTGAAAATGGAAATCAGACAGTAACACACGACAGAGTCTTACTTTCCAATATGCATAAGCCCATGTTGTGTATTCTGATCCTTCAAAACACCCCAAACCCCATGCATGAAAAATATCTTGGCATTAGACCAAGGACTGAGAGGGGAAGACAAAGACAGATTTGTGTTTATGTTCTTTGAACTGTTATACTCACAGACATGGGAGAGTGAGTGAAGCTGTTTTAAACTGCAGACAGGAAGAAAAACTGTTCACGTGTTTAGTGGTAGTTATATTGAAAGGTCCATTTAAGTCAACAGACAATGTCAAGCTGTTGCATTGTTTAAATGTCTGATGAAATTTTGTGTGTGAATTAGCTTAACAACGTTGCTTGAACATTTTTTGAAACCACTTGAGGGTGTTTCCACACCTCTTTCTCCCTTATTTTCTGTCCACCTTTTCAGGGAATAAAGCGTCTCTTTCATCACACAGAACTAAAGTAATAAGACAATATGAGACTGGGTAACAGGATTCATGACATGCACTGACATCACATTGCACACAATTCGTCTCTCACATTTCTTTTTAAAATCCTCATTACTGTGTGATCGTTTAGCACAGCAATAAGGGCAGAACTGACAAGTAAGGCAATTATGCCGGTTCTGTGGCAGCTGTTTCCAGAATGCCCTGTTGGTTTGTTAAGAAGTTCCAGGTGTCAGTAGATTTCTGTTGACTGATGCCACTCTGCTGTAATGGCAAGTTGTGTCAATCATAGGCCTTTTCAGGGCTATCACAAATACCGTCAAACCTATACTTCTCATCTTTCTCAGATTGAAATGATAGACACTGCTGATTGGTTGATAACAAGGTGATTCAATCCATTGTCCTGAACGAGAAAGAGGGAGTGACAGAAATAGAGAGGAGGGAGAGAAAGTGAGAGAAGCAGGAAGAGGCATTGAGAGTCATTGAGAAACCTCCCTGAAGGCGACAGATGTTTTTTACTCCACAAAGCCCTCTAACAGAGGAGACCAGCATCTCAGGGGGAACAAACAAGACACACATAATAGGCTGCTCAAAATCTGTATGCATTAGAACATTCTAATTACTGGGGCATGTCTTGGCAATATTTCTGAGGTGCTTTTGGTGACGCTCAAACACTTGAGAGCTTTGTCTCTTTGAAGAGGCCTCTTGAAGCAATTGTATTTGTTACTCATATGTTTAGAAGTTTTATGGATATCATTATTACACATATTATCCTCATGGTAAACAATTAGAAACCTTCATTATTTACACAAATGAGTGTAAAATGTGGTCATTTTGAAGGTGGAGAGCTGTATAATGTGTTTTATATCAAAGTCAGTGCTAGCAGGAGATTAAATGACTCTGAATTAATAGGCTCTGAATTCCGGTGATGGAACGGTAGAGTGTCATAAGGACCCTCAGCTTCACACATAAGTAATGCACCACTGAACAAAGCAAATGCTGTACACACAAAGTAAATCCCAGTCAGCAAAACACATATCGTAATTAAGATGCAACAGGAAACACACTTTGTCTGCAGAGGCTGCAAAAACTGAATCCACGTAGTGTACTCTTATTCTTTTTCTTTCTTTCTTTTTGGTGGTGATGGTGGGGTGGTTGGAGAAAGTCTCATTTTCCTAGCTGAAAGAAAAGTAAACAGATTGTTAAAATAACATGTTTCCCTCCTCGGTTTCTTTTTTTTTTCAAATCGTGCAGGACAGTCAGAGTACATTTATTTCTTCTTTTCACTCCTTTCTGACACAGAGCATGCACAAAGTCATGCTAATCTGATTTTCAGTTTGGAGAGAAGAGACAGTGCTTTTGGAGGCAAACAACAAAATTCAGTATTATTATTGGTCTTTGATACCAGGTCAATATGACCAGTCTGGTCCAACACTTTCTGAGCTCTGCGTTGTGTTTTATATGATGCATAATAAGAAGACAACCACTGGTTAATCAACCAAGTGGCAGGATTTATTCTCTCCTGATCACAGCGTCCGGCCGACTGAAAAAAAAAACGCTAATTTTTCTTTAGATACCAGGAGCTAATATTAAATTTAAACAGTAATATGAAGTTACAACAAACTATACACTATGCTTATTCAAAAACAAGATTATTAATACAAAACAAATTTACATGACAAAATAACAAAAAGGGGGAGCTTACATACCTGTGTGACACACAAAAACAGCAGTACAAGAACTTCATAAAAGCGATTGTCTACATGTACATCTATAACGGAGGAAAGACACAGAAATTTAGACCACATGATAGACCAAACACGCGTTCCGTTAGCCTAGCCCGAGACCGACGACTAGCATTCTATGCAGAAGTACTGTGCACGATAAATAATAAAGAAAATGTACACGCATACGAAATAAATATTATAACAAAAAAACAGCATCTGTGACCTGTTCAAGGTGAGATTCTCACCTCCGTTTAGCATTTCTACCCCTGCTTTACCATGCTATCAGCATGAGTACCGGTGTAAACCTACCTCACCTCACTACACCGTCCAGCCAACTGAGAAGAAACCCGCAAATTTACAGAGTAACGTCACTAGATGTCAGAGGTCACATAACGAAAGTACAATAGATAAATTAAAAGCTCTCCAAAAGAAATACATATACATTTGCATGTGTATACAGAAAAACAACAAAGTGCATACAGAAACTGAAAATGGATTGTTGGTAAAATATAAATGTATTACATTACATCGGCTACATCAACATATTGTCAAAGTTACGAGCAAGTCAAATTAGACACATCACATCACTAATACAACCATGTCTGTAGGTAATCTGGATGTAATTACATATAATTACTATATTATAATCTGTGTTGTCAGTTTATATGTTTTCAGTGTAAAGAAACCAGCCATAGTGATGTTGTAGCCTATACACTGTACATTCGATCTTCTTACGATTTGTCAGTGGACACACATTTTCTCATGAACTGTTTACAGGTTTCATGCTGATAAGTTTTGGTAGCTTACGGTTGCCCAATAGCCTGCATAGGTTTTCAAAGACTTAATGATTTTTTTTCTTTTTTTCTTGCGGAATGTATATGGCCTACATCAAATGTATGTTTTCCTTCATCCACAGATTTCTGTGAAAATCTGGCTTTATTGCTCTCAACCAAATCCATATCAGCGTCTAGCTTTGATACAAAGTACGTTACACCTACAACACTCAAAATGAACTTAAGATTCACACAAACAATGAATGTTTCTCATGCCATTTAACACTGCCCTTTTTGTGAAAGAAATGATCTGACCTGATGTTTCCGGAATGTATCACATACACGTTATGTATGTAGATGATTGTATATGCAGATTTTAAGCAGCAGGAAACTGAATCTAAAGTATATCCCCAAGTGGGAATATTATGACAGTGGGTCTCTTCAAATGCTCATTGTCATTATGAGCGTATTGTTACAAGTAAGTCAGTACAAGTCTTCTGGGGACACATACATCTTTGTGCTGGCACACTGAAGCCAGAGAATACAATGAATAAAATTTCTATGCAGGCCAACAACTGGCTAACTATGAATAAAAGGATCAAAGTTGTAATGTGCTTAGATATCCCACACGTGTGCTGTGCTTTTTTTTTAGTTTAGATTTTTTAAAATGAATAACATTGCTGAAGGCCTGAAATGTTCACTCAAATCTTATGAAAAATATCATTGTTGAAAACCATTAGGTTGTTTGTTTTGTATATTCAGTCAAAATAAATGAATATGTTCATTTGATGCTGATGCTGAATTTTTGCCCCATAGGTTTGCCTCTTTGATTTTAACAGATCACTAGAAAGTCAAAATATAATTCAAATGTTCTTTTTCCCCAAACCAGTTCTCAGCTTGTTACAAGTGGAAGGTTCTTTTTTTTTTTTCCTTTTCCCTGGGTGCCAGAGGAATTCAAATTAACCCCAGGGATTTTATGCGGTGATGCAACATCCAGTCAGTTTTGGGCAACTTTGAAAGATCTGTATTGACTCTGACATTGCCAATATCTCCAGATTTTTCTCCCCCATGCATTCAATTATAAATCCCATCAGATATAAGCTCCTTCAAGGTAACATGAAAGCAGAGGCAGACTGAAGAAAGATCAATTCTCATCATTATATATTCTGATTATTTGAATAATACTGGACTGGTCTTGGAGTCTTTTTTTAAGCTCATACTTCAACTGTGATATTTTAAGCTGAAGGCAAAGGAATATTTCCTTTGATAAAGAAATGTATTTAAATTCTACTAGGACATTACAAGTTTGAAGACATAAAAAAAGCAAGTTTGAGGTGAATAACAAATTTACAACAATCAGATCAAAAGATGCTGTGAATGTAATATTAGGGTGACCATTTTTATGAGAGTGAACTTATGAAAGATCAAAATGAGATTAAATTACAATTTGTACACTGAAATAATTATTTTTGGTTACCTCTCTTGGGCTCTCTGCTTATAAAATATATTTATGTAACACTGAAGAAACTCTAAAAATGGTTTGATATCGGCATTTGTATGTCTAGATGTGAACATTTTGTCATTACTTGCAGATTGTGCGAAAGCATTGAACAATCAAGAAAATGTTTTAGAACAAAAGTGTGGCTCAGCTGACAGAACAATCATCTTCACTTTTGTTCAGGAAACATCCATGGCTTTGAAACCCAGGTCATAGTCCCATTTATCACACTGTACTGAATTTCACAAAAGAAAAAATGCTGTCGGGCGTGTTCTTAGATTTGCCAGAACATCATTATTTTTCATATTCTGTCAAAACTTTAGTGATTCTCCCTAAAGCAGTCAATTATCATACATCTGTATACCTGCACTTTTAAATAGTCTTGATGAAATTTCAGTCTCCAGTGCTTATAAATTGTCAATAAAAGCTTGCTTTGGCTTGTTCAGTCTGCATTTGTTACAGTGAATGGAATCCATATATAACTGTATGATATATGGTCAATTGAAAGTGGTTCCAGTTTTGAATGGTGCTATCAAAATACCTCTCAAGGTGTAAAAATATCCTATTAGTCCCATTCTACTATCAGTTGTGCAATCAATTTCAAGTAAACAAAGGAGGAGCTAGATCACATTAGATCTCTGATAGAACCAGTTCCTACTACTTGGTGACATTTTAAGGTTACCAGGCATTATACATGTTGAACAGAGCAAACTATCAAAGAGGCATCTTTTCATATCCCTCTCAGTTGAACTGCTCAGAAATTAGATGAACTGCTCAGAAATTAGTGAGTTTGTGCCTAATTTTTCTACAGAACTGCTTCATATGTGTAACAGCATTTTCGCTTCATCTAAAATCCTTATATCTTTTGTGACTGATCAGCATTTGTGACATGCCACCAGATTGAAGGCTGCTGCCATTCTTTTGGACATATGTTGACGATATGTGGACATATATCTTGTTTGCTTATCTGCTTACGCAATACATACATCTGCTAAACTATGTACCCTTCTAAAGACCAAGGTTGAAGGATGTCTTGTACTATTGGAAGAAAGTATGTGTGAAGATTCTGCTTCAGTGGGATTGTTGTGTTGTGTCCAGGCTAATTATGCACATTGGATGAATCAGATGTTCTATTCAATAGCACTTGTATTGTGTGGAAGACAGGGGAATATGATGATTGTGCGCATAATAAGATTCAATGAACAATAAAACTATGTTACGTAATATGTTTAGGATGTCGATTAGTGAAACAAGCCATCTCCTATAGCTTTGCTTTACACCGGTCCTTAATCTCTTCAAGCATACACACGTAAATGCACAGATAACCATACATAAGACAGCATCGCTAGTGGATTAATGTAAGCCTGTCCATATTTTTCATACAAAGACAATGTGAGTATATCAGAAAAATGTATCTTCATATTTGCAATATGTATCTTAATATCTTCGATTCCTAATATTAGGATGCATCGTCAACTGCAACTTCCTCATTTCTGTCTGACGTGTTAATGAGGGACTTGCAGAAGCGTCTCATATCCATTTGCCTCTCTGTCCCGGTGGAGATGTCATGAAAGCTTAACCTTTCAGCAGTTCCTGTGGCTAGTCCCCAGGCATGTTTAATCATTGATGCTGGCTGGTGAAGAGCTCTCTTCATAAAAGTGCCAGAATTTGTGGATTTAATTATTTGATTTTGCACTGTCAAGGACATTTCTAACAATTCCTCCAAAGTTCTTGTCACTTCGTTTTAAAATGATGCAGCTGGGTTGCTTTTGGTGTTGTTGTTTTTGTTTTGTTTTACGTGGCGGGTGGAGGGTGTCTGTTTTACACTCTCTTATCATGTTTTTCCATGTTCAGTTAAAGGAGAATTGTGAATTGTCTGGTACATCCCACATACAGCTGATTATGCCAAATCTAATTTTACCTTTTTTTCACTGAATTTTCTTTATGATTTGCTACAGTCTTTTTCAGTCGATGTAATCTTTATAGCTCTTGTAATGCAATATTGCTCATCCACATCTATTGTTAGATTTGAATAGAAATCCAAATTGTGCTCAGTCTGCTTCTGAGGCTATTTTGAGATTCAGTTTACATAGCCAAACTAATCTGTGCCTTTTCAAGAAATACTGGCAAGTCCCCTGACTGCAGCTTCCAAGAGGCTAGTACTGACTCATAGTTGGACTAAGCTATGTCCCTGAATGGCACTGGCCATTCATTTCAAGGCACTCTTTCCTCCTCACCCTTTCATTATAGGAGAAGATTTAGTGGTAGATTAAGAAGATGCACACCCACATTTGATGCACACCCACATTTGTTCACAAATAATTTTGTTCAAATTGTTCTCATGTGTTGGAGGTAAAAATCAAGTCAAGTCTCAAGTCTTTAGTTAGGAGTTTGAGTCGTGTCAGGCCTGGAGCATTTATTAAATCAAAACAATATTGGGTTGGATTTGACAAAACTGTGTATATGAAACAGTAATGCATGTGACTGTTTCAAAACAGTACACTGCAGCTCAAATATGGAAAACTACAATAAAGTTTAACTGTAAGGGAGCCTTGAACCTTCCAGAACATAATAAGAAAATAACAGTATGCAGTTGCTAAATACTACACATTTTCAGTGCTTTTATAAGATTTGACAGCTAATGTAACCTTTGCAGTTGTGGTCAATCAACCAGAAGGAGATGAGAGAGATGGGAATGATTAAAGCTAGGTTAACAATCAGCTCTCTCTCTCTCTCTCTCTCTCTCTCTCTTTTTTTTAACAGCCCTGGTGCAGGTCATTTCTCTGCTAACCAGTTGTAACCCAACAATCAAACTGTCAAAAATAATTATCCACTGTGCCAAACTCTTAAACTTGGCTCTCAAGTCATCTGAGGGAAAATTACAAGTTGTGACATCAGGAGAGCATTTTAGCACCTGTTTTGATACATATGTCACATGTAATTCTTTTAATGATGAAGTCATAATTGTGGTGAATTTAAAATTGAATTTGTAACATAACTGTATTTTGACCCTTTAGAAACTGTCATCCACATAGATTCTACATTAAAGCAACGACTATTAAACTGACATTTTCAGAAGTGCATATACTGGATAAGCGCATAAATGCATAAGACCCAACAGAAGCAAGTTCCAACACATTTCCCAACAGGGAGTGATTTGGGATTGTCACTCAGACCTTATGCAGCATTGCAGATATGTGCTATATTTTAGTAAAGTTTGCACTCAGCACGTCATTCTTGATAATCCAAAGTTTTACAATATGAATAGTAAATCAATCAATTGGCACAGGTCACTTGACAAATATATGTTAATATTTATAATAAATCTCTGAATTATTTTAAAAGCAATTCCATTACATCAAAACTGCTCACAAAACAAGAAAAACAGAAGAAGAAAAGAAGAAAAGACATCAAGCACAAAAAGTATTTCCTTCTACTTTCTGAGGCTACAACAGTGAAACCCAGGACACAATTCTCACCCTCTCATCCCATCTGCTTGCGTATTACTAAGAATACCAAGCATTTTTCCCCTTCAACTATATATATATATATATATATATATATATATATATATATATATATACATATGTGTGTGTGTGTGTGTGTGTATATATATATATAAACACTTAGTTTCGGTCAAGTAATTCGATTGGACAAGAGATTCCAAAGAGTGCTGATATAGAGTATAACAGCACTGGGATGTTTTACTATTATGTATCACTTCGCTTTACAGATGTTCCGATGCAATCGTTGATGACACCAATGCAAAATTAATTCTCATTTACCGACAGCGCAAATGTGGATATATTTCCATGTTTGATAAAAAATGCACCTAGCCAGCCTGCAGTTGGGTATGATAAACAATAGCTAGCTAGCAAGCCTACCATTTATCTAGCCCATCCATGTATGCTAAAAAGTGGTTCGCTAGCCTGTAGTGGGCTATGATTGAAAGTGGCTTGCTTGCCTACCATATAGCCAGCCTTTACGTGTAGGATAAAAAGTAGCTTGCGAGCTTGCGAGAGTAAATGACAAATTGTCGGATAGATGACTATGTTGTCTGTGACAGTGTATATCTTAAAGTTAACTTCATATAGAAAATAAATAAATCAACGGACAGCTGCAAGAGAATGAGGGAGAAAGAGAGTGAGTGTGTGCGAGGAGCAACACATCTGCTGGTCACCGCTACAACCACGTTGAACGGAACTCTGCTACCATTCCTCTGAAACAGTGTCGAACAACATGACGGAACTCTGCCACCACCCCAATGTAACAAGGTAACTGGCAGTCATTTTGTTGCTCATTTGAGTGAAGCAGCCATTCGGTATCTGGCCTCAACGTACTCTATCTGCGTAACAGGCCTGCAAGGGTTCACTTTAGAGTTTACTGCCAGCATGGGTTACATTTGTTTTTGATTGACTTACTTGGACTGGGAAAGATTGAGATTTGAACTCAAGGACTGTTGTTAATGGGTTGTAAATTGAATGCAATGTATTATATTTGTTAACAAGTATTTTCCGTTGACTATACATGCATTAGGTTATGGGTTCTTTGAATGTGAGTAGCGTGTTAAAAACAGTCTTGATTTGTGGGAAATTGATTTCTATGGGGAAACATTGGTTTGGTTTCCAGAAAAGTGAATTTCTTTATCAGGAGGAAATTAGTAAAGAAGAAAACTTCTGTGCTTTAGTTATATTTTATTTTACTGTAATTTCATTTATACTTTGGGAAGTAAAGACTTTTATTTTTGGTATATTTGATGGAGGGCCATTATTCATTATATTAATAGTTCATTAAAATAGTTGACAGGAACCTGTAAAAAGAGAAACCTACCTGCAAAACAGTAGGCTATACATATATTGTATGCACATTATTTTAAAAGAACTCAGGACGCCCCTAAGAGTTAGGCTAACTTGAACAGTCGTGCCCATCACTGCGGCATAGGGGGTTACATGAAAGAAAGTAGCTAGTTAGCCTTTTCATGTATGATAAAAGAAAACAGGTAGCTAGCTAGCTACCGAACGTGCAGTCTCAAACTGTTTATGTGTTGCTTGACATGTAATCCTGAAGAAACTATTTTTGTTGGCAGAGCTGAATAAACAACAAAAAAAACATAACTTTTCATTTCAAATTGTTGTTAGCTACTTGAGAAACAGCCTTGTTTGTAGATCTGTTGTTTAAAAGCACTCCCTCATGTGTGGTATTGCATAAATATGTGTGTGTGTGTGTGTGTGTGTGTGTGTATATATAACAAAAAAAGAATATATTGTTACTACATGAACCAAACAGTACATATTAACTTAAATATTTATATAAAATATATATAATAGTTCAATGATAAGGTTGTTCCCTCCTTTAAATAATGCCTAATGATTACGTACAGTTATAGTTTGAGCAGAATATTAGTTTTAGAAAATTTCGTTCAGCTGCTTAAATAAATTATTTTTAGCATAAGTCACCAAATTACCAGTGGAGGTGATTTGAGTTTTGGGTAGCAGGGTCTGTGTAGGGGTTCCTCCAGACAACCAAGGATTCAAGGGCTGTAAAATCCAATCAGCCGTTATAGCACATCACTGGCATTAAAGAAACTTTGACAGAGTAGTGATCAGGTGTAGACTTCATAGTGTAATCTCACTGGGACAGATGTGTAGCCATCTAATGGGTGTAACTAGTGACAGTCCCTAAAATTAGGCTGTGTGATCTAAAAACAGCCTCAGAAAGAAGATTACCAAACAGCTCTCCATTTCAACATTCAGAACATTCAGTATCATTGACAAGACTACTGAAAACTTCACTGCTCATCTGCCTGTGATTTGTGTGTAAACTCCTAGTTATAGCAGAAATGGCATGGTTTGCTCCCTCAAACAACAGTAACAGGAGCTAATGATCACACCTGACAAACTGATCCCGGTCCTAAATTGTACTTAAATTAAATCCTAAATTGTGTCCACTTGAAGCACCTTCTCCCAGCCTCAACAGTTGGCTAGCTATGCCCCAGCTAGGCTAGCTGACTAGCGGAAGAGGCTCCCCAGTAGTATGGCCCAAATGGTGGGCAGAGACATCAGAAGGAGAACCCTTCTGGTGTTTATTCAACGTATCTCACTCTCTCTCTCGTCCCGTTCTTTATTCTCCTGATCAGCCTCTCTATGCTGCTTCTCTGCCTGACGAATTAGCCCCTCATTCGGGATACTAGCCCTTTGCTCTGTTTGCCTCTTCTCTTTGCTCTCCACTTCTTGCTTGAGATGTTCCTGCTCTTCTGCCCACTTCTTCCACTTCTCCTTAATCTTTTTGTTCCTGAGCCAACTGAGTACAGCCATGGCCTGTTGATGAATAATTAAAGTGGCTGCTCATGATCACCAGGTTGGGAATATCTTTTTACTGGTAGTTATGTTATATGTGTATAACACCAGAGGCAAGAGAAGGGATAAAACAGTATGGTTATTAGCCTCCATATGCTTTCAGCCTGGGGCTGTGTGTAGCTAACTTTATGTTTATTTATAGATCAAAGATGCTTGTGCCACACCCCCACCTCCTTAAAAAAAAGAAAGAAATTCCTCACAGTCACAGACTGCTTCATATATGTCATTACTTTATAACGTAGCTGTACACTCATTCACTCATTACAATAGTGTATGTTACAATAAAAATTTTACCAAATAAAAAGGAAAAAATATGGCATCAGCAAGGTAACAGTCTGTTTTGCGTGTGAAGGCGTGTGTGTGTGTGTGTGTGTGTGTGTGTGTGTGTGTGTGTGTGTGCGTGTGTGTGTGTCTGTGTGTGTGCATGCAGCTTGCAGGTAAGGTACATATGGATATATAATATAAAAGGGAGTTCTGCATTGCCTTTGGGCTCGATCTTTTATTGAACTAGGAGCAGGTGTTAGCAGCGATATCCCATCTGCCCCATTAGAAACTATGGGAGGGTATTTGCCAGCCCCATTCTGTTGCATATAAGTAGAAGACCTCAGCGTCCAATCCAGCTTAATACACAAAAGCAGAGGTAAGCCTTTGAATCAGATGTCTGTGTTCTGTTGGTAAAGGGGGTTTAGGAGAAGGGTATTACGCCTTTCAAACTGAATCCTGCTCAAAAACCTTGTGTAAGCACACTGCTTTGTAAATGGTTATTTCCTAGTGCTGCTGTCAGGGTTGGAAAGTAATGCTCAAACAAAAGAGAGTGACTGTTGACACCTCCCTGTGGAGCCAGAGGAAGACATTTCACATTTATATGTAAAATCTTCAGAAATTAAACCATTTCATTAATATCATGTAGGCTTAAAACTTTTCCTATCTCCTTCCCGTGGTCCTCTATTGCCAGAGCTTGTGTGGTTTATACCTGCTCTTGTTAGTGTGATTCAATACAAATGATGGCCAAGCTGTTGATTAGTTACATTTATGTAGTTAATGTTAGATTGTAAAGGGCGTGTAAAGTGTTCTACAGTCAAATCAAGAGAATCATGGGTGTTATAAGCTTGTGTACAAGTTAAATTGTGTTGTTGTTTTTTTTTTTGTTTTTTTTTTTAATTTATGGTTCGTTTGTAGTGAGCCATGTCATTAATTCACTGTAAATATTAAGTTACTTGGTCGTTTGTTGTGTACAGTTTACCTCACTGAATTCTGTTGTACCACCGGGATCTGGGATGAGTGCGGTATATCTGGTTTGTAACATTCAAAGAGGGGCTGGGCCATTGGGTATTTACATGAGCTTTAAGAATGAGGGAGTTGGACACAACCATACAGTCAGTGAAAAATGGGACGGTCCATTCATGTTCATATTAGTTATTATAATTTGTTCAGTGTCAATTCAATAAGTGAGTTATCCAGGTTGTACTCGTGGATTTAAGATTTTTTTTTTGTTGTTATTATTGTTTTTTTCTGTTATGTTAGTTTTTTCCCTGCCATTAATTATTTACTCCCCATTCTATGGATTCTTCCTTTTAAGTTTGGTCTAGATACATGTGTTTGTTTATAGAGCTGCTAGTAAGGCTTTAATTTTTTTTAAATCTCTGTTTCTTTCTTTTTTTTTTAGTCCCTGGTTTATTTTGACTGGAATTTGTTTTTGACACTTTTAAAAGGGAAAAATAGATTCATTCTCTTTGCATCATACTCACACATCCCTTTGTCTAAGACTTTTCTTTACACATTGTTTGGCTGAATAAAGGAAGCTTTGGACAGGAATGCTACATGAAACTGGCCATTAGGAACTTTATTTTATGGGCACAGTCGTTGAGCTACACAGCTCCTTCCAAGACATTACTCAAAAAGATTATGCATAAGCTGAACTTTAGTCTGACATGAACATACATCAACAAAATGTCTGAACACCACATAAATAGCTTCTTCATTAGCCCTCATTAGCTACACCAAAATTCCTGTGGCTAAAAATGACAATCCAGAATGAACGTCCTCATCCCAACTTCAATCATGAACCGGTGATTTCCACTGAGAGATAACAAAGGCTTGATTCATTAGCAAGGTACCATGCATTAGCGAAGGAACTCAAATTATCCACGGCCCCAGCATCACCATTTGGGCGTTGACAAAAACCTTAGCACTGAGGTGTCACACTCCAATGGGAGCACTATCCCATTATGTCATTACTGTCATCCACCAATCAACGAAATACTTGTCAGGATTCCACAGGAGAGATGGCAGCCAATGCCAGCGAGTAATGACAGGATCCTGACCTGTTAACCGGCCCACTTAACTACAGGGTTTGATAGATTGGCAGGATGCCACTTTGAGTCTCCACAAGCTTCCAGACTGAGGGGTGCCTAGAGATTTTCGCTGAGAAGCAAAAGTATATTATTCACTGGGCTCTTTCTTTCTGCCTCACGAACCAGTGGGAAAATATCTTTTCTGTTGTTTGAAAGTGGGCATATTTCACAAGTTAATGAATCATTATTTAATGAGTAGCGAACAAAACAATGATAAGAACCTTTGACCTTTTTTAACATGTGGAAGTGTGGCTGTTGACTGCAAATACTCTATAAAGGTTGTTTTAATCTTTAAAAGTACATAGAATCCAGTAGTGGGTATTAACTGATAACAGCTTTCACAAATTAGTGTATGGTGTTATCACAGCACACATTAAAACACAATTTATATGAGTGACAGTTTTCAGCAGTTAGAGGCACTTCCTTATCTTTATACTACATCTTATATAGGAGAAAGAGAGAGAGAAAGACAAAGACTCTTTTAAGCATGAACAATGTTTTAATCACATGACATGAGAAGACACACTACTGAAATGAAACAGGGGACCACCGAATGACACCAATGAATTCTGTCCTAACCCGTTCATTTCTCACAGTCATGACATGAAGGGATCCAGATACACTTTCATTCGAAAGCAAAGAAATAATCCCAAGAGATATATTTGCATATACGCACAGTAGGATGTGACCATATGAAAGTGCTTTTCAAACATAAGACTGAATATTGATTGACTGGCTTACCTAGCAGTCCAGCTTTGTGTTTGCCTTTGTACAGTTGTGCATGAAGTGCTGGGGACTGCTGTAAAATTGGTTTCTTTTACAATGGCTCACTGAAAATGTATGGTTGACGGTTATAATTTTGTATTAAATTTCATCATTTTATCAGCCTAAAAAGTTCAGATGCTCAGATTTTTTTTAGAATGAAAATCTGAGAAATATAAAATTCAGAACTATCTCATATATTCAAAACTGTTTCATAGCCGACAATTACAAAGAAGAGCATAGCAGGTCATCCTTGATATCCCATAATGTAACGAGTGACATTTTTACTTATTGATACACATTGGTATCTGGGAATGTTGAATTCTTGAATATCTTTAAGGCTATGATGTTTTGCTCCAGTGTAACAACTTCAGGGTTACTAAAAAACAAAAAGTTACTCATATTTACACACTTAAAATATTTCTTCATGTTATTTACTGTTTGCTCTTCTTGGTTTTTCAATAAAATATTTTGTTCAGGAGTGTAAACAGAACCAGAACCATCTCAGAAACATCACCTCAAACACCACCGAGCACACAGGGAGAGTCCTCGCTTGAACTTTTGGCACAATGCTACGACAGGAACCACAGCACCACAATAATAAACAAAGTGCAACCCATTACAATAACTCACGCAGTGTGAATTCCAGCTGGGCATTGGACAACACAGCCAAAGCACATCGCTGAGCCGCAAATTGGCCTGGCCATCTTGTACTCATCATCATCGGGGAAGATGTGCCCAAACTATTATAACGGAGGGATAAAAAGGAGAGAGCTAGCCTCAAGCATGAATCAGGTGATAATTTCTCCCAGGATGCAGCTGCACAGGCACTGTTTATAGGTTAGAAAAGCATTCTGCAGCAGCTCCCAGCAACTAATCAGTGAGACATAAGTAAATGTATAGACAATTTTCATTGTTTAGGAAAATAAAGCATGTACAGATTCAGTGCTGGCTGTTTCATCTCTCTGTAAGCAGAGCAGGGTTCAGAATTAGAGTATCTTCAATTTTAAACCACTGTCCTTACAATAGAAAGGTTTTTCATAACCCGCATGGTCTCCATAATTATGGTAAAGAAATGGAAACACTTTCATATAAATCAACTTATGAAAACTGACACTTGTTGAATGATCGGTAATGAACCTTGTCTTTCAACCAATTCCCACTGGGAAGGTTGGACACAACAAAAGTTTGCAGAAATATCTTTGTATGAAACATTTATGCGGTCTAAAGATATTGCATACAGCTCTAGGGCTACTGGTAATGATGTGAGCAGTAATAACAAACGAAAAGCAAGCACAAGCAAAAACAGATTGGAAAAGTTTCCTCCAAGCTTGATCTGCAGAAGAGAACTCAGGTGTAAATCAAGTACTAATGTTAACATGGCCTGAATATGAACAGTAAAGAACAAATCCCATCATTATTCACTGAATGAGGTGGCAGCTAAAATCAAACATCATTTCTTTCACGCAAAAGTGATTCAGAAGGAGGCTAGGGAAAGACTTGTCCCGGATATATATTGTGCTGCTTGTCATAGACGCCATTTTAAACTTCCCACAAATTTGACTTACTGTGCAACGGTGATTTACTCTAGCCCAGCATTTGCCAAATGAAATGTTATATTCACACACACAAACACAAAAAAAGTGACATTCCTCAGACGGTTCATAAGACAGATTGAAAAAGCCATGGGTCGTTTTCAAAAGTGCCTGCTTCTTCAAGGTTAAAAGAAATTAAGTGTAGCCCGCATATTGCTTTGACAGGCGCTAGCTTTGAGAATGAGAAGGAGGGAGAGAGAGAGAGCTGAAGGTGGATGGTGCAGCGTGCATGATGAATATGGGCAGTTAGCGACATCATGAATCTTTGGCCTGATTCTCCAAGGTAGAGATGTGTCATCTTTTATTGAACAAAGCAGGTCCGTCAGAGAGAAGTTCATTACTGAGTCACTCCATTCCCTTTACCTGTGTTGATACGTGATTTATCGTTTGATTGTTGTTCTCATTATCACATATATTAGGTTAATCTGAGACACTGTAAGCCAAGGCTACCACAGCTATAAATGAATAATGAAACACTCAGAAGATGTGGGGCAAATTCTGATATTTGATAAACTCATAAACTTTACTTTTACCTCAACTTTTTCTTTTCTTTTTTTTTTAGTTTTGGTTTTTTTTTTTACTTTAATTGTTGTTAACAACTACAATTAAACATTTTCAGATCAGGTAATAGTTTATGTCACCTTTGAGTGATGGAACTTTTTGAGCTCATACTGTTTCTGGAACATTCTGCTGGTTTAAAGGAGATTTTCATGATTAGGTGAACAGAGGACATACCAGAATAATCAATGAAGGGCCTTGGGATTTGAAGGTTAGTCTTAATAGCTTTATCCCCCTTTCTTTAATTACTGCTGACAGTCTTCCATATCTTTCCCTAATACAGTGGACTTGGGTGTGATCATAGCTATTCCTTCCAATTTGTCTGATTTCTGCTTTCTGCCATCTTTGTGTTTCTGTTGTTTCTTGAGACATCTTGGCAGTCTTTAAAGCAATTCTGAAGTACAAAATTATGTCTTTTTGCTTTATTCCAAATGTGAAAACTGAAAAATGCCTGATATGTTGTAATGTTAAGCTGAATTGGAAACCTTGGCATACCCTCTTATAGTGGTGAGATCCACTATGAAACTAAAGAGAACTGAATTGGTAGAACAGCGCTGATGTGTTAATGAACCTAAAGAGAGGTGGAATCAGTAGTTTTGCTCAGTATAGTTTAGTCTTTGTGTGTCAGTGAAACTAAAGAGAATTGAATCAGTAAAACAGTACTGATGTCTGAATTAACCTAAGGAGAATGGAATCAGTAGTTTTGTCCAGTATAGTTTAATAGCAAGATGAAACTGAGATCTGCGTCACAAGATCTACAAAATCTCCAACTCAAAGCGACCCTTTTCTCTCTTTTGCCTTGTTTGCTTGTCCTTTTCTACCAGTATAAATGATTTATCCAGCTTGAAAGAGTAGTAATCCCAGATATACATCACTGCATTTTCTGCAGTGTAGAATCTCTAGTAAATACTCAGATTTTGTTTGCATGGACATCAGGATGGTCTTCTTATTCCAAATGCCTTGAAGGTAAATAACTCCAAATAAATAAATACAAAAATTAAAGCTGAACGGCCTTTACTCCACATCTGAATTGGTCTTTGCAGTGACAGTGTGGGTGATGCTGCTTTTTGTGACCTATTTTCAGACAAATATGAAGCAAATAATTGTGTGTCTTGAGGCAACATGACAAATGAGCAACTGCACCATAGCCCAGTGGTACAACCATTAATTCTTCAGTTAATAAAGAATAATGAACATCCATAGTCCATCATGACCTTCACAATCTCTGTCCTGTGAAGCTGACGTTTAGTGAATTGTTTGCGATTCCCAATGGCACATCATTATCCTTAATCAAAGCGTACCGTGCCACTAAACAAGGAGACATTTAAAACTCACACCCAAGCTCTAATTGTTTAGACATCTTATCACATACTCACACTGAAATTTACTGCAAAAATTTTTCACTCTGCTAGTCTGCATTATGGACACTAATCATTGGAGAGTGAGACAAGAAAAACAGCAACATTACATGGAATCAAAAATCGTGTCACGTCATACTGAACAGGATTGGTTTGAGTGTCATGTATAATCTATGTAGTATATAACACCTCTCTGTGTCTTTGCTGAAATATTACGTGTGATATAATGGCTTTGTAAGAATGTAAATCTGTAATATGACATGTAGCTGCCCCCAGTGTACATTCAATGAGTTCTGTCTGGTCTGGAAGTGGAACTACATCAATATTTCATCACCAACTGTTTTTCCATTTGATGGTGACAGACTTAACTTTGTCAGTTATGGCTAAGAAACTACCTGAAACAATTCTGCACAATTTAAGCATAAATAAAACTCAAAATCTTTATCAACTAATTGGGTAATATCAACTTAGTAAGATCTGCAAGTTGATATTTTTCAGCAAAATAATAGAAGTCAGATCAATATGTTAATTTACATTATACGTTGTGAATGTCTAATTTGAACACTCATAATTAAGTTCAAATTCAGTGCCAGGAAAAAAAATGAAAGTTATTTACAGTTTATGTATCACGTGAGGTACAGCAGAGTAATTATCTGAGCTATGAGAGATTCACTATAAATAGTTACAGTTATTGTTCTTTTCTACTGAGAAGCATAACTGACTTAAAACCTGACAGCCACTGGTATGTAATTGTCTTATGTTCTTTTTTCATAAAATATAGGTTTCTTGTAAATAGAATGTAATATTCTTTCTACCTGCTGTCTGGGCTGAAAGACAAGTACATATCATCATAGAAAGCCACCCTCCACCCAGCCTCCTGGTGAAGCTAACTACTAGCTGAAGTCAAATGTCAGGATGGGGAAGGAAAGAGAACCAATCAGATGTAACAAAATGATGAGGTTCTGTGGAGTTCAGATGAAAAGGATGCCTGGGGGGACAGCAAGGTCATAACTGATGTAAATTTGTTGCCCGGGAAAGCTTGCTGTGTTTTCTTTTGACGTGGTACGTTGGAAAGGATGAAAGAGAAACAGCTTATTTGACAGTATAATTTATACTGTCTAAAGGTGAAACAGGAACATGAAAAGTTTAAAGACATTCATATGGCTATGCTCCATCTTTATATTTGTCACACATTTACCATGTAGTATTTGCTGTTATGACAAGTCTGCAAGGCTAGTATTTACATATTCATTCAGTTTGAAGCTATTCGTTTTCCTTTTTTCAGATACTTCAAATATTCAAGCCTGTTTCATTGTGTTTCCCAATGAGCTAGATACACAGTAAAGTTACACTCTATTGTGTGATGTGGATTCAACACTGTGTGTGGATAGCATACAAGCCAGCAAATAGCTATTGCTAGCTCAAAGCAATCTAGTAAATATCTAGATTTTTTAAAATCACTTTTATGAAAATATTTTTTTTTTTCCAAATAAAATACATTTCAAAGCAAGCTGAAAACTTGTCTAATCAGATTAGAATAACTTGCCATCAAACTTTATGTCACGGGTCAGATGAATCATCTCTTTTGCCTTGCACCATCTACTGTATGCTCAGTCTCAATCTTCACTTTTTTTCAGCTATGCAGGGGAAACTGATACTGTTGACTTACAAGCTTTAACTGCACCATGAACAATGACAAAAACAGTGGTCCATTTAGTCCACTGAAGGACACTTGAATAAAAAGCCTTTCAGCAGTGGATCATACTAGAAGTTTCCATTGAGGTAATGAGTAGGCAGGCTACTCACACAGAAAGTTGCAGGCTCAGTTACCCCAAGGGGGAAGGCGTAAGAGTACTCAAAGTCAAATGTTTTTCCCCTTCCCAAAGTATTTCTGTTGCTGTAGCTACGTAGCCAGGCCAAAACAGAGCCAAGACCTCAAGTCAAAAGAAAATATTTTGAATTTGTTAAAGTAACAAAATAAAGACAGAGGCAGGGTGGTAGAGTTGAGGATAGGCCTTACTAATGCTTTAAAAAGACATCGCTATCTGTACTGCTGGCTCTTTTGCTAACATTGGTAGAGAATATAACATGATCCAGGGGGTTCGTGCAGTTATAGCCCATCATACGGTGATATTCTGCCAGTAAAGATATTTTACCGCTGGACGCTCATGTGCCATGATTTGTGGAAGGAGACATTGTGTGAGAGAGACATGATGTGTAGCGGTCTATCCCCATTCCCTGCCAGTACAGACACAAGTTTATGGTTAAAGCTGCAACAACACAAAGAGTTGGACTCAGTGTACTAGTAATACATAAAAACGCACATTTTGTTTTTATGATATGAGGTCATTTAGTTATTCAAATATGTCCCCTTGCTTGTTTAAGCTTTGCAGCCCAAGTAAATTTGACATTTTGTATGTTGCATCTCATTTTGACAATTTAGCTTCTAAATGATTGCAGTACCCTGAAGATGAGTAAATATTCCACTGTGTAAATTATGTATCTATCTCATTCTGTTGTTTTGCCATATTTCCTGCTATTCTCCATGGAAACGAGGGGGGGGGGGCGCTGTTTATTGACTGCCATGTTGCGTATACCCAATCATAACTATACACTATGTTAGATATTTTGTAACATTTTGTTTCGAAAGGAACAGTGTTTGCCTTGTGGCGACAAGCAAGGTCAGTTTTTTTCAGACATTCATTACATTGAAAGTAACATATACACACACACACACACACAAACACACACACCTGTGTCGTTTTATTTTTCTGAATGTCTAGTAACCATTAGCAAAGAAGTATTGTCTCACTTTTTAACAACAGCAGCAATGAAGATTAAAATATTTTGGTCAGTTAAAAATGCCCTATGACCACTGACTTTTCAAAACTGGAGGCCTTTTGAGCAAAAAAAATTTATTTCAAGATGTCCTCCTGTTTTTTATGGCAGGTGAAGTATTGTACAGATAATAGGAGAGGCATTTTAGGAATAACTTTTTAATTTGACAAGCCGCACTAAAGTTCACTCCATATCTGAGCTACATTGAAAGCATTTGTAAATAATCTTGTATTTTTCCTTTCAAAGCGAGGGTGGCAAGACTTCGATTGCAGTGACTCCAAAGGTGGAAACTCTCACATTCTCTTCGAAGAGCAAAATCTCTGCTCTGCCTTCCAAAAGCCAAGAGATCAAGAGACAGATAATTAACTCCATAACTTATTTATGTACAGGGCTGGACAAAATAATAGGGAGCTGCACCTTCTTGCAATTCTATTATACAAGTTCTGAACTTTGTCCAGTGGGATATTGAGCCAGTGTGAAAAAAGTGAAAGTTTCTGATTCTGCAAGGAGTGAAAGAATTGCAATGTACTCCATACTCAGCACTCCAAAGGTTTTAGTAGAGGTTCATTGACGTTTCAATGTGGTGATTGGGGAGGTCATTTAGCAGTATGTGTGGAGGTGATGTCATTGTGAGGAAATTTCAGTTGTACTAAAGGCTATATCTGGTTGCCTAAAATGGTCAAATATTCATTGGCCATAATTCTTCCATGGTAAACAATCACTGGACCCATTTCAGTCCATACCATGGCTGCACATGCCATAACGGATCCATCACAATCTTTAACAGTAGATAACAGGTAATATGGCATTCATCCTCATTCATCCTCAGTTTTTTCTCCTGTTTAAGCACCTGAATCAGACAAAAACAGATAGCCAAAACAGCCATAATGGTGAACTGATTTTAATGTTTAAGATACAAAGTACACAGTCTGGTTACAAAATTCAGAGAAATGGATGTAGCTGTAACATATCATATTATTAAAACCAATTTAGTAATAACTGTCAATGTCCACTACAGTTTTACGAGACAATATGAGGCTTCTTTGTCCTCCAACATTGAACCTGCTTGAAATTGAAAGATTGGCATCACTTTGGTTTTTATGAAAAAAAAGAGGAAGGAAATATTGATTTAAAAAAAGACTGTACAATATGTAACAATTTTAGAAATAAATTACATTGAATATTACAACTGAGTTAAGCTTAATATGAATAGTAAATATTCAGTAACTGAACATGAAATATTTATGTAGCACCAACAGCCTCATAACACATTTCTGACACTGGGTCACTGAAATGGAAGAAACCATATTATTCTTGGGTATCACTCATTAGCCAGCAATGCCGCCAACACACAAGCAACCTTTTCAAACTTTGTCCACAACACAGTAGTGAATACATGTGTCAAAATCAATATGGTCACTTGTTTTTCAGATTAACCGTTTCCCCCTACTTTATACTCTTAAAAAACAAATAGAATATACTTTCCAGCAGTCAGAGAATTGGGTTTCTATAAAAAAATTAATCAAATTCATACCTCGGTGAAGTGCACTATAATGAAGTATTGGTTATTTAGATGCATCTTTACTGTATTGTGTTAATGTGTGTAGATAAATATCAAAATGATCTGAGAGGGAGTGACACTCCCACCCATTGAGATGTGAAAAAAAGACCAAAGTCGACACATTTACACAAACTACTTTTATTTCTCAGGGATCCAAGTTTTGTTGTAGGTAGTTTTGCACATTTGATCATGATTTCAAGTGTTAGCTGGAGGGCAGCCCTACCATAAAGACCCATTTTGTGAAGCTCACGGCACAGAGTTTTAGTTAAGCCTGGGTCATAGTGGCGGCCGTACATTCAATTTCATGGTCATTTTTAGGCCATGGCATTGTGTATCTGCCTGTGTTTGTAAGCTATCACTTAGAACCAGTGTTCTTTCTTTTTGTGGTGCATTTCCTCCTTTTGTGATATGTGCTGTAGTAGCGGAGATTAGCATTTAAGGGCAATGCTGTGTGTAAACCTTACTCTCACAAACCTTGGCCTCTGCAGCCTGAAGTTCGAATCTGGCTCATAGTCGTTGATTTTTGAATCTGGTCTCCTTCACCAAATCAATTAAGTTTTGCAGTTTTTGTGACCAAAGCACAAGCAACTTAAACTATGTGACCTTTCTTTCTCTTTAGAATATGTCTAATACTTCTTTAATGACTCACTCATCAAAATGCTGATTGTCAGACCTCTTTCACCGCCGATATATATTGGTAATTAACATTCAAGCTAATATGACTCACTAGAATGGATGGGGTTTTTTTAATTGTGTTTTAGGTCATTCAGATTTCCAGTCCTTTTTTTCACGTGGTATTTTCATTAGTTTGTGCATCCTCTGTACCTGACAGCGCATTTGTTTGCCTGCCAGGGCGTGTGGGTGGGTGGGTGAGAGGGCACACGGGGGTGGCTTTTTATTTCATTTGATTACTTTTTTCTCACCGTCACTCTCTTCGTCACACAGTATGTGTTTATATTCTAATGATCGCACACCTGTGAAGTTCACACATTTAATGACCACCAGCTTGGGAAACGTAGCGTGATTAATACACAAGCCTTCATTAGCATGCCAAAATTAAGGTTGTCAGGAAAGTTTTTTTTTTTTTTTTTTCCCTTCTTTCAGATGGATTCAGAGTGTAAAACATTGCTGTTTTAGTGCTTCCATCAGTTTCTGCTCTAATCGTAAGTTTTAACTTCACTTTCAAAGTGTCTCTCTCTCTCTCTCTCTCTCTCTCTCTCTCTTTCTCTCTCTCTCTCTCTCTCTCTCTGTGTTGTGTTCTGATCTGTGTTTTGCCACCGTAACTGACACTTGATTCTTCAAGACTCAAGTGAACATAAAGCTTTTAATGTTGTTTACCCTCTTTTTTATGGTAACTTTTTTGGCTGGCAATGACACAGTATGTTCTCAGTAACAACAAAAGGCATCAGACCCCTACACCTACACCCCACTCCCCATACCCGTGGTTCTCTGCGGCCATCAGGATAGATTAAATGCTGTGATATTTTTTTTCTTCTTCTTTCTGACAGTATGAGGTTTCAGAATGTTTTTGTTTCATCCTCCCTTGTGTCTTTGTGTGTATCCAATATAAACTGAGATGATGTGTTCTGCACACATTTCCCCAAAACTTGCACCTTTTGTAAATCCACCCAGGCGTCTTGCCAAATGCTCTGTGTCGCTTGGCACAGCATACTCTGCCTGATTTCCTAGCCACATTCTGCAGCGTGTTTTCATTTCCCTCTCTCTGCTTCCGTGCTTCTATTTACCAGCTTCTTTCTATCTGCAGAGCTAATGGACTCCTTTAAACGCTCCATATGCGCGCTGTCCATTTCTCTCAACACCAAAAGGTGGAGCTGAGTGTTAGCTGGACGTTAGCCGAGAGGTTTGTTCACACGCCAAAGACTTTGCCGCATATTCCGCTGTCCGTTACCTGCGAGATTAATCACGTTACTGACTGCACAAGTAAAACTGAACAATCAGTGAGGAAAATCCAGATGTACTGAATACTGGTCTCATTCTTTTTTTTTTATGTCAATAACATGTTGAGTGTGGCAGTAGCAGTAGTAGGTTTGGATTGCACACAATGAACTGAAAGTAGTTAGAATGGCAAGCAGAACGTGCAGGGACGATGACTTGATTGCTGGTACTGATGTCTCTGCCTTTCCTTTCTTTGCATTGCTTTACTTTGATTGCATCATTGTGTCTATGAGCAAGACACCGAACCTCAGGTTTCTCCAGGCTTGCTGCATCACGGTAACCCTGTCTCCCTCAACACAGTAGAGCAGTATCGTAAAAGGGCTATGCTGCACAGTGGCCCTTTCATGATTTATGAATCAACAAAAACAGGTTTTGGCAATAAAATAGAATTGGCAAAGTAAATATCTACCGAGTTGCATAACAGTTTACACATGACACTTCATAACAGTCTCTTTAACAGACATGTTTAGTTCATGCAAGTTTAATATTTGTACAATTTGTTCAGCTTGTTAAACAAAAAAAAATCTATTTCATTAATTCTAACAGTTCATTATAAAACGTGTTTATAAAAAAGGTCATTGACTTTTAAAAATGGTTTTGTTTTAGACGTTAATCATTGAATTTCTGGGCATATTGACAGCAAAGGATTCATTTAAACCTGCGAGTTCACGCACCAAAGACCTCTAATCCTACACAAATCACTTCTGACCGTTTTATCGATAGCTGAATTATGTCTTGGGAGGGAAAAAATAGCCCTCGATGCAAATGATTGCTTCGAAACGGAGCCATCCACCTACTTAGCATTTTTAATCTAGCAAACATTGTTTGGGCAGAGGGTACAGAGCAGCGAGACTTAAACATAGGTACACACTCCAAGGGGTTTTTTTTTAATTAGAGCGAAGAGTCAGGCATGCAATGTCAGAACACGGGACACACATCCAACATCTCCTTTTAAATTAGATGATAGCTTGCGACACATGTGGGCTTCCTGGCAGCCGTTACAGACTTGTAATTTGAACGTAAGACACCTAGCATTTCACAGCAGGGTCAGTGTCTCATGTCACATTCACGCAGCTACAACAAAGCCTCATTACTTTATCCTGTCCTGACACGAGGCCCCCTCAATGCTAGATCTCTGTGTGAGAGTCTGCGAGTTGGTCAAGACTGACCAGTGTGTTCAGAGCTGGCTCAGACCATTCTCCAAACACCACAACATGCAATAAAATGGAAGTAGAGCTCTTTACATTAGTGTGTCTCTCTTCCACAGGCTTGTGTTTTACACAAAGGCTGGCATCGTGTTTGTCAATGTGCAATGCCACTTATCCTGAATAGCCAGCCAGTGCAACTCTGCATTCACCTTACTGCTGACTCACACTCCACATATAAATTATTTCATTTAATCTCCTCAGGCCTAGGTGGCCACACCATAGAATTACTAATTCCCTGTCATTATAAATCAGGTTTTAATAACAGGAGGTCAGTCTGCCTGTGTATATTGTACCTATATTGCTCTCTCTCTCTCTCTCTCTCTCTCTCTCTCTCTCTCTCTCTCTCTCAGTTCTCTCTCTACATTACCTGATACCATCCGTTCTGTTTTCTATAACTGTTTCCTTCACAGTGTCATTTGGTGTAGCACTGGCTTTACAACAGCTTGACACAATGGAGAGCTACCTCTGCTAAATCCATTCTAGATCCATTCATATTATGCTTATACATTTTTGCACATGCACGCACACACACACACACACACACACTCACGCACGCAAACACATGCACAGGGACAGAAAGAGAAAGGACATTGGCTGTGTAAACAGAACAGTCATTGAAAGCTGAAAATAAGTTTTGCATCCTTAGTTGTTTGCCATACTTTGTATGCCATATGTTTTCAATTCTTTGTTGTCTGTTCCCTCATAGTCCAGAGGAAGAAAAGCACCAGTTAATTAGAGATGACATCATGTTAATGGGGGTGTAGTTCTATTAAACATGTAATTCCGCAAGTAGCTATTGTCTATTAAATAAGTCTGTTAAATAGATCATTTTGCATGTAGATATTGTCATGCAGTTTCTGGGCTTTCTTTCTTTTCCAATGGATCATACTGACTGCTCAAAATAAAGCAATAAATAAAAGAAGTAAAGCTCTTTCATATTGTTATTTGTTCTGGGGACCTTTGATGAACCCTCTATAGCAGCAAGTTTCAGCTGGCTTGACTCAATAACAAACAGCAAACAGCCTGCAGGCATTGACACACACTAACCTGCAGGAATACTAAGTCCCCAAACAATGTGTGCTCTCTAAAACACCTTCAGAATCTGAGCGTGTGAGAGAGAGAAGAGGGAAGAGAAAAAAAACGAGAGGGGAAGGAAAGATCAAAACAATGAGGAAGCCCATTGGCCTTGTCAGAGACAGGCAGTTATGGATAGGTCAGGCGGAAGAGATGGGGGGGAGAGGTGACCATTAGTCAGAAATGGTGTCATATTAGTCTTCCACATCATCTCACTAGCCAGCCAATCCTGAACTGACATCAAAGTCTTTGCGTTTTGTGCCCTTTTAAGCTCTACTTCCCCATCTCGCTGGATAAAAGTGAACACTTTGGAAATATCACTTATCACTTCACATCACTGGAGGAGACGGAGGGTAGTGGGGGGTTACTTGAGTGTTAGTATGGATATGGATATGGATATGGATATGGATATGGATATGGCTTTGGATATGGATTCTCCATATTTCCTCATGGTGTAATAAAGTTTTAAAAGGTGAAAGAGGTCAAATGGAAGACTCATCTGTGCATCTCAGCTTTTGAGAAATGAGTTATAAGACATAGCAATTTCAAACATTCACAGTGGAACTGAATCATCCTGTAGGCTTTGTTGCAACATCAGGAGAAAGTTCTTGCCATATATGGTGTAGTGCAATTTCACAGAACCCAAAGAATTCCAAGAGAGAAAAAAAAAAAAAAAAAAAACGTGTTAAAGGTGTCAATAAGAGGAATCCAACATTGTATAGACTTTGTTGAACCAACAGGCAGTATTGTCGCTGTCCTTCACATGCCACAAAATGAGAAGCTCAAATACATGTGAGTAAGTTAATGTAGATGTGGAGGACATATGTGCGTGAGTCATAGCATCTCGAGTCGTCTTCCTGTGACATAAAGCTGCGTCCATTCCTTTCACAAGACAACTCTTCATACCTCAAGCCAACAGATAACGTCAACTAAGATGTCACCAAACACTTTTGTAGTTCTGTCATCAACATATTTTAAACCAATGGAAACACTTAAAGTGTTACGCAAAAAAAGTTAGTCAGAGAAACTCTTAAGGGAATTAAGGTGCTTGAGGGCTGTACTGAAACATCCGCATATTGATGGATATCGAAGTTACTAATTAAAAAAAATGTAAAAGATAGAGGTTTTTTTTTTCTGTTGTAAATATAATATGTTTAAGAACAATGCATTGCCACAACAGAGAGAGGGAATTAAAGAAAGTGCCAGGGTAGATAGATTATTTAATAGTCTGTGGTCGGATGAGCTGTCATAACATCATAAAAATAACAATAATTGAAAATGAGAGCAGTGATGCAGAAATAAATCAAAATAGTTTTTATTTTTTTGTTCGAGAGAGAGAGAGCGAGAGACAGACAGAGAAAGAAAGAGAGAGAGAGAGAGAGAGAGAGAGAGAATCTCCCAGCTGAATGTGCTTAGGCTCAGACATGATGGAGAACCATAATGAAGCAAAGTGGCGAGACGCCTCCAAAGTGGTAAGAGTCACTGCTGAATATATACAGGGAAGAGTATTAAGGAAAGACGGAATGGTTTTCTCAACGTGTGTAAGAGTCACTGCTGAATATACAGGGAAGAGTATTAAGGAAAGACAGAATGGTTTTCTCAACGTGTGTAAGAGTCACTGCTGAATATATACAGGGAAGAGTATTAAGGAAAGACGGAATGGTTTTCTCAACGTGTGTAAGAGTCACTGCTGAATATATACAGGGAAGAGTATTAAGGAAAGACGGAATGGTTTTCTCAACGTGTGTAAGAGTCACTGCTGAATATATACAGGGAAGAGTATTAAGGAAAGACGGAATGGTTTTCTCAACGTGTGTAAGAGTCACTGCTGAATATATACAGGGAAGAGTATTAAAGAAAGACGGAATGGTTTTCTCAACGTGTGTAAGAGTCACTGCTGAATATACAGGGAAGAGTATTAAGGAAAGACGGAATGGTTTTCTCAACGTGTGTAAGAGTCACTGCTGAATATATACAGGGAAGAGTATTAAGGAAAGACGGAATGGTTTTCTCAACGTGTGTAAGAGTCACTGCTGAATATATACAGGGAAGAGTATTAAGGAAAGACGGAATGGTTTTCTCAACGTGTGTAAGAGTCACTGCTGAATATACAGGGAAGAGTATTAAGGAAAGACGGAATGGTTTTCTCAACGTGTGTAAGAGTCACTGCTGAATATATACAGGGAAGAGTATTAAAGAAAGACAGAATGGTTTTCTCAACGTGTGTAAGAGTCACTGCTGAATATACAGGGAAGAGTATTAAGGAAAGACGGAATGGTTTTCTCAACGTGTGTAAGAGTCACTGCTGAATATATACAGGGAAGAGTATTAAGGAAAGACGGAATGGTTTTCTCAACGTGTGTAAGAGTCACTGCTGAATATATACAGGGAAGAGTATTAAAGAAAGACGGAATGGTTTTCTCAACGTGTGTAAGAGTCACTGCTGAATATCCCCCTGAGACCCAGCAATTCATTTTTGTCCACTGCAGTGGACATCATGTTTTTGCTCATATCCCTCATGCTATACATGTCGGTCTATTAAGTCCTGTTGATTCTCAAAGAGGACTACTGAGGCTTTAAAATGATATCACATGTGAGGGGGTGTGACCTTGCCAACTTCTTCTTCCTTCATTTATGTAAAAAATCAAAATTGAAAAAAAAAGATTTTGCTGGGTCTCAGGAGGATATACAGGGAAGAGTATTAAGGAAAGACGGAATGGTTTTCTCAACGTGTGTAAGAGTCACTGCTGAATATACAGGGAAGAGTGTTAAGGAAAGATGGAATGGTTTTCTCAACGTGTGTAAGAGTCACTGCTGAATATACAGGGAAGAGTATTAAGGAAAGACGGAATGGTTTTCTCAACGTGTGTAAGAGTCACTGCTGAATATATACAGGGAAGAGTATTAAGGAAAGACGGAATGGTTTTCTCAACGTGTGTAAGAGTCACTGCTGAATATACAGGGAAGAGTATTAAGGAAAGACGGAATGGTTTTCTCAACGTGTGTAAGAGTACACTCACAAGATCACTGAGATGTTTTTGTAAATCTGCAGTTATTCATTTCTTTTTAACCTGTATATTTAGCCATGGTAAAGCAACTGGGTACACCTGCTCTTTTGGCACGGCTGCTGTGCTGGAGAGGAGACAGGGACCCCATGTTACAGCAGTCCTGAGGCAGGTCAGGGTTAAGGGCTTTGGTCAACAATACAACATTAAATGAAAAACAGGGACATGGCAACATTTCCAGGTGTCCTGTCGGGGATTAAAACCAACATCCCTCTGATTCCCATAGTTCAGCCCTGACCAAGTGAGCCACTACCAAATCTGTGAAGCAATGGAGCCAAAGCACAGACATCTCTGTCCAGACAGAGTGGCACGGTAAGTATATTTAAATAAAAGACTACTGCTGACTTGTGCTATTATAACCAGCTCCTCTTTGAGGGTCTGTGATGATTGTGTGAAACATTAGCAACTGATCCCAGATCAGCCATGTTGTTTTACCCACAGAGGCAATAGAAACAGGCACAGTCAGAGTCAGGAATGCTTTGGCCCGATTCACATCTGGCATTGAAATGGCTCAAATGTGTTTTTGATGCAAGTTCCAGGGGTTTTTTTCGTGCTGTTTTTTTTGTTTGTTTTTGTTTTTCCAGGGCAGGTGCGAAGCACAAAAGCCACATTTAAATTGAGTTATGATCAGTTGCATGAAACCACTTGCAGGGACACATCGTGGCCAAGTCCCAGGCAAAAGTAAATGTTTTAACTTGTCTAAACCTTTCATTGTTTTCCACATCATCTAACATGTCTTTGCCCACTACCAATCTGCTGTGTGACTCTCTGGCGCTGCTGAGTTTGAGCCACAACAAGCCAGCAAACGTTTGTCAAACGTTTGACTCTGAAAATGTGAAAAATGTGAAAATTTGATATTGGACACTCCAGATCATAGCATTGATGAAGATGTGGACAGGAAAGTGGACAAAAGACAAGTTTGTAAATCTGGCACCCACCACTCACACCCACAATGCATTAGATGGTGAGATCTGCATCTGGTTACTCTGAGAACATTCTGGAAGTAAATTAGGATTACTCATATATCTCATGCAAATACAAAGTGTAAATGTACATGCTCTCAGAGTGACATCATCTCTGGATCTGGATTCCAACTGTCAATGGCTGGCATAAATGTGGCCATTGTGAGTTGCGGCTAGTGAGAGAGGACTGTATTTTTCCAGAACTTTCTAGTGAGAGTGAATTGTTTAAGCGAGTGCAAAATGAGCAGCATGGTCAGTGATTGACAAAAATATTAGTTACGCTTTTATCTCGGATTGTCTTATTGGTTTTACTCATGCAGCTAATGTTATCATGGACAAATGAGGCTTGTAAATCAGGCCTTAAGGTACAATTTCCACTTAGTTGGTTGAGTGCCCAGCTGCCTGTTAAGTACTGCAGGAGTGGAAACACATCAAATCCCCAGACAGCACTCACCACCTGATTAGGTGAAAAAACAAACCCCTTTTAGATCTTTAACTAGTTATGGAACAATGGCTAACAGCCAAGGAGAGGTAGCTTTCACAACATTTGGGCATTGTGTTTTCATTACTTCTTGTGTCATTGTAATCAAGTTTTCCTGCCTCTCTCTCCCTCTCTCTCTCTATCTCTCTCTCTCTCTCTGGTAACGCTACTCTCACCAAATAGGAGCCTGAAACACAAAAGAAGCTCCAACTTTACCGAAATGCATTAATCATACAGAAAGCACTCGTTTCACCTTTACAGGCGTGGAAAAATAAAACATTGTTGTGACAGACTCTCTCATCGCACACAGAATGGCTAAAATGTTTTAGTGCCTTGAGCTAGCGTCATTGCATTATTCAGATCAGGTACACATGCCACACTGTGTTTATTACAATGGACATTTGAGTCTCCTGTTACTTCTCAAAGGTGTAGTAACAGTTAAACCTGCTTATTGGCACAGTCTGAAAGTAGTTGTTTTTTCTTTGTCATGATGTTTTCATTTCCTTGTCACACATCATACATAGCTGAGACTATTTAAATGTGAAATGAAAGAAAGAGTGAAAGAGAGGGAGGGAGGGAGGCATTACTGACCATAAATTACATGCTTTGTGTGATATTTCACTAGTTTGATTTTCACAGAGCTGCTGTGGGTTGAGGTCCACTGAAGTAGCTATGATGTAAAGTGGCAATTTTAGTCACATAATAGGTTGTCTTGAACTGATTCCCTTTTTCTTTTTTTTGCTCTTAAACCTATCAGAGTGAGTCCCTGAACACATTTGGAACACACGTCAGTATTGATTTGAATGCACCGAGGTGACAAGGTGGAAAGCTCGCCCACACACATACACACTCATACTCTCTGTTTTTTTTTTTTTCCCTCTCCTTTTCCTCTGGCTGTGTCATTTCCATAATGCCACCACTGTAGACTGTCAATGAGCGAGAGAGGAGCTCGCAGAGAGTACAAGTGACAGGCAGTTTGAACGGCTTTTCTAAATTGTATACCAGTCTGCTGGTGTCATCTTGCGTGTGTGCCTGCTGGAGCATTTGACAGGAAATTCTAATTAATGAAAATCGGGCGACTCGAATCAACCTCCTCCATTGAACTCGGGGAAAAAGATTAAACCTGATTTTCTAGACTACAATAATCTCTTGTCATGCATCTTTTTCTGATCCCAGACTGCAGGAGCTCCAGCGTTTGAGTATTAGTTAAGCATAAGCAGGGGTTAAAATGGGATTTTTGGACGAGCAGCAGAGCAATTAAACAGCTTTGGCTTGTCGTGATCCTCTTTAACTGATATCTTGATGTCTGCAGCTGTTATCGCTGTTTTTTTTACAACCAAAGGTCGATTCACTACACACCCACCAGGTTTTGCATCTTGGTGTAGCAAATTAGAGACACGACTGACTGCTTTCTGCTTACAGAGACGTAATTAATCACATAATAGGAGATCCAGGCACTTTTGTAGAGTCACCTACTGTCATCCAAGCTTGTTAAAAAGTCTCACTTCTGAACCCTACACAACACAAGCATTTTTTTTTCTTTTTTTCTTTTTTTAACTCAGTGGGCCTCAGACATGGCTTCAACACTTGGAACATAATGGCCTCAATTCACCCTCTACAGCCTCTTTTTTTTTGTAAATGATTGTTCTGTAATTATGCTCGGTACAAGATGGCAGTAGTGGAAATGAGGGGGAAACGTGTCAAGCATGAAATGACTGGTAGGACTGAATATTCTCTCACGCTTGTTGTTCTTTTCAGCCGTGTTAACATGTGAGGCTTGGTGAAAAGCACAATCTCTCAATCCTAATTTTGCTCCACTAATAAATCTACAGTGTATTTAAATACAAAACCACATTTTCTGCTTGGCCAAGGTGCAAATGGTTCGAGAGCCTGCATACTGATTGACTATGAGGTGAGGCTGGCTTGCTAGGCCCTTATGGCTAACAAGATTAGCATACTTGACATGCATTTGCTGCTAAGTGGTTGTGGTGTTTTGACATTCCTGTAAAGAATATACGACTACTTACCACATTAAACCAACTGACTGTCCTCAGCAGAGTTCATGGTTGATTTTAATGGCTTTTTCTTGCTCTTGACTTTGTGTGTTCACACTTACATTCTGTGGCTGGCTTGAAAAATTCAGGATTGTCCTGGGGCTCTTTGTCAATCATTTGACATCCAGAGTGAGTCTGCAGCTTCCAGGGGATGAACCCAAACCCTGACCAACAACTGTCACTCTGTACTGGAGTGGTTAGCATTAGACACATTCAAAGCTGCACTGAATGAGTTTAGTGATACTTACAGGTACATTTGTTAAGCTGACTTAAATTCAAATAAACCTGAAGCAATTGCCTTAAAAGCTTAGCAACCTGGCACCAATGTCCTGTCTAGGCCCTCAAGTGTTCAATTTTAACGATAAAAATAATAATAATAATAATAATAATAATAATAATAATAATAATAATACAAGAAAGGCATTTGTATCATATATTTGCATCGCCGTACCGATTACTTCTAAGAACTTCACACTTGATTCTCCAACTTTCAGATTTGTAATATGAGCGCTGACTTGTTATTGAGCTCACTCTGATTGTTGGCTACCTGACCTACGAAGAGCTTCGTTTTTTTTCAGTTTTCTGCCTTTCTACTCCAAACTAAATTCCTCTTTTTGTAGAGTTTGGCAGAAATGTCAGGGAGTTAGCTAGGGGTAATATTGTGCAGTTTAACTGTATATTAGCATGTGCCTACCTCAACACAGGAAAATATGCAAGATCTAAGCAGGGCTCAAATTCCTATAATACAACAGTGGATACACTAATTAAGGATGTTTTGTTATGCTGTTGACTGTTTGCTGATTTTCTACTGTCTTATTAAAATTTATCAAGAAATCATGCAGTGTTTCCTTCGTTAACCATAACCGAAGTTATTGCTCTTTGAAATCAAATGAAATTCTGGTGAGATGATGGTCAAAGAGCATGAAAAATATACAATTTATTACGTCCTAATAAATAGCCACAACAAAATATCTTGAACTGAAATTGTTGCATTTGTGTGTCTGTATGTGTGTGTGTGAATTACAAGACCAAGAGAAGCTTTTCATGTCTAAAGTTTATACAGTGTTTTTTAAATTAATCAGTTTAAATGTGTGTGTGTGTGTGTGTGTGTGTGTGTGTGTGTGTGTGTGTGTGTATCTTTAAGACCATAGCATTTTACAGTGAGAGTGTGTGAAGATGGGGAGAACCTAAGTAATCCATAGTAGTGGAATCATTACAAAAAACAATCTATGACTGCATGACTGCAGCATGCTATTAACAGTGTAAGTTTCTGAGATCCTTGGAAACATCACAGATACAGAATCCAATGAAATGCATTAGAGCAAAATACTTGCTTAGTGGCCTTATTAATACATGCTTCTTTCCAATACTTTCTGTGTACTGATCATGTCATTGTAAGGGGAAAAAGACAACAACCTGCTTCAACAAGACATATTTTTAAAAATAAAAAACATTTCCTTAATACAAAATTCTTTTGATGCGCAGTTTGGTGGTGTGCATGAAGTCTTCGTTTTTATACAGCTGAAGCAAACTGTTGCCTCATATTACTCAGAATGAAAGCATAATGATGACAAACATGACCCTTGATATGAAGCTGGTTCGTCTTGCGAAGTAAAATGGTTGATGTATTCCAGTCAGAATGAATCAAGCTACTCCTCACCTCAGGACCTAAAGACTACACTACAGTTTTTGAGTTATGAATTTTACCAAAAAAAACTGCATAAACAAATAAACTAATACTGCATTTCATGTGCATACGTATTATAACTTAATTATCAATAATATTGAACTTGATAATACACACATAGCCTACTAAATTTGTCCATGGGCTTTAATAACAACAAGAAGAAGAAGAATTATTATGATTGATATTGTTGATATAATTATTATTACATTACTTTACATGCTTTATATGAGATCTGCAGATCTGCCTGAGGCCATGAGAAACAATAGTACCAAAATGTTGATTTCTGCCCTATCTGGCTGCACTCATAAGAAATGTAACGGTGAGTGGTCGCCTGTTCGCGGTGCTGCCGTCGCTTGCCAAATTGCTGTTGTTTGAATGAAGAGTGAGCGGCGGTGTATCATATTTAGCATTCCGGTATCGTTGTGCTAAAAAACACTCTGCTGTCCATAACTGAGTCCCATTGAGCAAACAGATCTGACATGGCTAAGAGTGATAGGCAATACGCCCTGAATTACATGAGCCGGAAATAATGAAGTTGAACTTTACAAAGCGAGGCCAAAACTCAGACGGCAGAGTGGCATTTAAAGGGGCACCCCAGCCAAAAGTCCTCATTTACTGTGTTGATTCACAAGGAGTGCAAGTGGTGGGAAAACAGACGGCCATTTTTATGGCTACTTCTCCCCCTAAGGAGCTTTTAAAGTATTACCTCTATGTCATTTGCACCTTCCCAGCATTGGCACACCCACATCAGTGCATCAGAACAGCCATTTGACAATAGGTTGGAAATAAGACTCTCTTGTGTGACCCAAATTGTCATCTTCTCAGACTGCTAGAAGCATTAAAAAAAGATCACCTGTACCTAGCGTTTGATGATCATCTGTTCCACAGCATGTCGGGGTGGCCAGAGCTGGTTTTGATACGGTGTTGCACCCCTGTGACCCCTCCTGCAGCACAGTGACACAGAGAGAAGAAGTGAGGAATACAATCATAACACAAAGAGACCACAAGAATGATGAAGAGCCCACAGACAGTTTGTCTCACAACTCGTGAGGTTGTGTGCGTGTGCGTGTGCGTGTGTGTGCGTGTGCGTGTGCGTGTGCGTGTGCGTGCGTGTGCGTGTGTGTGTATGTGTGTGTTTTGACATAATGGGAAGTGTACCAAGCTCTGGGGGATGAGTCATTGAAACTCAAGTCGTTAATTCTCACGTTCATATTAGTCCCATGAGTCAAGCTTTTATTCAAAGTAGAAACAAACTGACATTATTAGCAGTTTGTCACAAGTTCTGTCTTACTGAGTGTTTTCTTGTCATGCAGTCATGTTGTTTTGTTCTTTTTGTTGCTCATGTAATACATTTTGACAATTAGGAGAAACTGCTCTGGTTTTGAACACTGGAGTCCTGCTGCTTTGTTTCTCCAGCATATAATCAGAGACTGGTTTCTACCTGGAAAATGTGTGTGCACATTCCTCATACAATCAGAGACACATAGTGGTTGACAGGAATAAAATCCAAGCAGCTTTATGAGGTTGAGTGCCTGAACTTAAACATGTAATGTATCACACTGTATAAGAAATGCTATTCAGGGCTACTGTATGGCATAGACATTCCTGTACTGTATAGAAATACTGCTTTACGGATATTTGTTAATCATTACCTGTTGTGTGTGTGTGTGTGTGGGGGATGGGGTTATGGGGGTATGTTGTAGGTTTAAATATCTTTATTATCTTTGCCAAAGCTTGTTATGAATGAGTTTACTTCTTTATTAATGGGTGTAACTAAGCAATTGCATTTAGTATTTTTCTATATGCCTAATGGTCATAGTAACGTCATGTCTTTGGTAATGCCAACGTGATGCTAGTACTTATTTTATTTGAATGTATGACCCCCTGACCCTGTAACAGATATGGAATCGTCCTCTAGGTCCATTATGATTGAAATGTCCATCTGAGTAGGTGAATTATGTCAAAGTTTTGACCACGCAGAGGACTCCACACCCATATCTGTAGCATCACTCAGTTTTGGAGATGGGCAGGAAACCTTTCATCCATATTACTGGCCATACACGATGGACAGCAGACCAATGAATCATTATGGGAGAGAGATTGAAAGCCTGGTAATAGCAACAGACTTCATTTTTCAGCTGGAACAATCATCTTCTTTTTTTCCTCTGTCTCTCTTTAAGAGAAATGTCCTTGATCAGCACCCAGCATATAGATGATCAAAAGACTGGATAGGTTGCATAATGGAGCGTCTTCCTTACGTATCCAGTGGCTTTCATTATAATTAAGCTTTGAACAGCTTTTTCTCAGTCTCTTAGAATTATTATTTTATTATTATTATTGTTATTATTGTTATTATTATTATTATTATTATTATTATTCTTTTATTTCACTGAGGCCACTGGGCTTTTGCCCAATTTGTCTCAAAGTAGGTTTTAGTTAAACCTGAAATAACAATGAAAATCTTTTTGTCCTTTGTTTCATTTGTAGCAAACATAACCATCATTTTTAAAAGTTGGCTATTGTAAATTAAGTAAATTAATGGCCATTGTTGAGATTTATATTCTCTCTAATTAATCTCTCTCTCTCTCTCTCTCTCTCTCTCTCTCTCTATGTAAATAGTAACAGCTTGAGTTGCTATGGCAATATGGTTTAGAACAAATGAATATAGTTTTGAGGCAAGATGAGTTACAACGCAATAGCAGAGGGGAAATGAGACCAACATTGACAAGAATCTGATCATTTCTGTTTTGGTGAGTGCGATGCCTAATGAGTGTCTGCACAGACGTCCTCTACACACACTCATGCACGCAAAGACACACACACACAAAATCAAACACACATACTTTCTGCGGCACTTCTGAGGCCTTTCATGTATGAAAGTGCTATACAGTTATATATAGCTCTGTAAGATTACTTCTTTCATTATACCTGCATGGAAACGGTTTCATCTCTAAATAATTTAAACAAACAGTGTACTATTCATTTTTAACTGATTATCCATGAACAAGTGAAGAGTCCTAGGTCATAACACCATGCAGACGGCTCCCTCTCTCTGATTCTCTGTTGATTTTTGCATAAGGCATGCGCTGTATATGGGTCATGTTCGTTTAATGTTCTGTGTACCCCTGAGACTCATGCTTTGTCCTCACCTTCCCTCACACTGTAGTTTCCCAACATAGTTTCACAAAGCACGTTTCCAAATCACTACGTTCTGGTCTTTCTTTTTTTTAACCTCTTCTTTTTATTCTTGTGGTTTGATGCAAGAAAATTGTCCATCATTCAAAAAGACATGCATAAGACATTGGCCCAGGAAGAAATATTAGGAATATAATATAATATAATGTAATATAAGAAATGCTGGCCCAAAAAAACTGAAAGCCTCACCATGAAAGTTGACCATATTGTGTTGTATCCTTTGGTTTTACAGAATACAATATAAAATACAATAACATTCTGCTAAATGGGTAAACTCTCCATATCCATATTTGAAAAAGTTAGCCGGTTGCCTCTCTGCTTTGGATCTAATTCTCCTCCTTAAAAAGGCTTTGAAAGAATTTGAGGCAATATGGTAAGATCACCATTAAACACATTAGGGACCAAGAGGAAGTTATTACCATAATGTTGGTACTTGTCCAAGGCCTTTCAGATCTATTTCAAAGTGGTGAAAGTATGCTCTGCCTCAGCTTGGATGATTTTTAAAGGATCCTATACTGAGTTTGAATTGAATTATGGGTGTTTAACAGCAGAGAGGACGACTGACTGGAGGGGGTGGACAGGTGGACAGCCACCTGAGTACCGAGCGACCCGAGAATAGGAGGAGGCACTTTGACAGATGCTGGCTGGTCTCTGTGGATACGCTGTTGTAATTAAACAGTGTAACACTTTTTTTTTTTTTTTTTTTTTGCTGTACCACTGACATTCTGAAAGTCTGGAACTTTTTTTTTTTTCCTCAGCCAGAGTTACCCATCAATACTTAAATGTATGATCTATGTTTTTGCTTTATTTTTATGTGTAAGACATATATCAACTTCCAAAATCCTGTAACCTGTTAAAACAGCAGTTTAGCTTAACTATGTGGTTTTGTAGTTAAACCACATATGTTTCACACATAGCTGTTGTTGCTGAAAAGAGTGGCTGATTATGTGGGGAAAAGTTCTAATTTGATTTTTTTTTTTTTTTTTTAATATCATTGTATATAATTTATTTTAATTTCTCGGACATTAGATTTCTCATTTATACCAAGAAACTTGTTTTGTTGTGACATTGTGTGTGTGTGTGTGTGTGTGTGTCTGTGTGTGTGTCTGTGTCTGTGTGTTTGTTTGTTTGTACCCTAAAGGCTTAAAGTAATGGCATTATGGAATCTTTCTTAGTCATAACATTCACAGTTCAGATTAATGTTTGGTAAGTTTTCCTGAGTACGTCCATATCACCATTATATGACTTTGACCACAGAAAAGAATGTCTACCGCTGATGGCGTGAAAAGAGATGAAACTGTCAACTTTAATGAAATGATTGACATCTCTTTGGGTGCTTTATACAATACTTGGACACCCATAGTCCTCACCCCATTTCTAAAAACAAAATATGTTGGCCTTAAATTCATCATCATTTTCTATATATTGTCAAAAGTGACAGAATCCTGTTAACTTCCATTCCTCATGTCTCTGAAGTCCGTTCTCCATGCGTTACATGTCTGTTCTACAGACCGAAAAACTGAAAAATGTCCTCTTACTAGACAGGTGACCAAATTAAATTCCTGCCTAGAAGACCGGTAGAAGGGTGAGGGAGTTTGGCGTGTAAATGAAAAGGCCCCCAGTATCTCCTCTGCTGGCTAAAAAACCCACAGAATGAGTGACAAGTGGACCCTCCTCTACCAGAACCACACCACAGCAAATCCTTACCCCTACCAGACATCAGACGTCAAGCGTGACATAACAAACGCCCATTAAAGCTGGGACAGGTATTCAGAAGAGTGACATTTCATAAAATGCCATGGAATAAAGCAGAAAAAAAGGAATAAGAGAGGAATAACAGAAGAACCGCCATCACCACCACATAAAGCAGAGCTGGAATGTTCGTCTTTACCACGTCGACATGAAAGAGATGACACGTCCCCCTGAGCTGAGCGAAATGGTGTGGCATGAAGTGTCAGAAAAATCTGAATAAGAAATGGTTAGAAGGAAGAATGAAGGTGGACACAGGGAGCGAGAGAAACTGTAAGATACCACAGTTTTGGTTTTATACAGCACTTTTGGACACCTAATATAAGGCTGGGAATTTAATGAGTATTTGGTACTGATGAGATAACAGCTATCAGAGCTTATTTTAATAGAGAATAGATATATTTAGCTTGTCCTGATTCCCTGTGAAAAATTTAATAACCAATTCTGGCTTTTATGGAACTGAGGAGCATCATTTGACTGATCTTGTTGGTTCAAAAAAAAACAAAAAAAAAACTTCAGATTCCTTGCTTATTTCCCAGAGAGATCTGAATTTCAAACTACATGAAGTGTCTGAATACTCCCGATAATTGTTACAGGGCTTGTTACGGAGTCCTGGTGTGGGTCTCAGTGCCTTTAATTATGGTACATCTCATTTCAGTGTTAATGACTAGACTTACAGCACCCCCTTTTTTACCCCCATGGACTAAGCCTGCCCTACAATTCAACACCCCCCTCCTCCCACGTGTAAGAATAGTACCACTGCATGCAATGGCTGTAAAAAAAAAAAAAAAAAAAGGATACAGTCTATTGAATTTGACTAAAGCTCCTGTTTCAATGAACAGGCATTGGAATAAAACAACACATTACAAATTCTCTGGTGAACAAGTAAACAGTAATGAAATCATGTAGACTTGGATAAGCTGTTATGATCAAGGGTGCCACGGTGACGAATTATGGGAAGTAATTGGACTGGGAGTAGTAGTGCTTGACTTGGAGGAAAGGAAAAAAGAAAGAAGGGGGTAGGAAAACACAAACACACACACACACACACACACACAACACTGAATTACAAAAATTCATGAAGCTGCATTATGATCAGAGAAAAGATGAAATGGCCACTAGGTGATAATTGGAACTTGGGCTAAGGCAAAATTCATAAGGGGAAAAGGAAAATAATGAATGAAATGCAAAATATAATTGCATTAGCTGTAGGGCAGAATATCAATTGCCTTAAAGTATAATTTGATAAGCCACTAATTAAGTTACTGTCCAACTTTTCGTAACGGCTATTCCCCCGATGACACGCCACAGCGTGGGCACTCAGGAGTTCACTTTTTCAGGCAAGTCAGAGAACCATTTACGTCACTTCTGCAGATTGGGGTTTTGTGAGGCAAATTTCTCTAGTCTCAGAAAAAAAACCCAAAGGCTTTTATGTCATAAAATAACTAAATAACTAGAGGTAGAAGTCCTTTAGACAGGTAATGCCTGGTTTACTAGATCTGACCATTTGGAAAAAAAAAAAAAAAAGTTAACTTTGTCTAGGGTTTGGTCAAAAATAATTTTTTCTTACGTCAGTTACTAGTCATGCCAGTGTTTGTACATGCTAAAAACACAGAGCATCTGCTCAAGAAGCAACAGCATCTTTCAGAGAGGTGTCCTGGAAAAAAAAAAAAAAAAAAAAGCAGGCTTTCTGAGGAAACTGCAAGTCTGATCAACACATTCATCCACTTGGTGTACAATTAATATATTGTTTTTTCTGTGCATGAGTGATGAACTAAAATCAGTATCATTCCAATCTGTTCTGCCTTGCGATAAACAATTATGAATAATGACTTTCTTTGTGGAATTCTTTTTTATTCCAGCATTAAAACCAGGAGTTATCACAAACACTAATATGAAACTTTAATTGTTTAACTTTAAACTTTAATTGTTGGTCACTGTAAAATAAATCTGAACATTATTGTTAGAGCAATACCACTTTGGTATAACTCTGTGCTACACTTAATTCAAGTAAGTATTGCAACAGTCCTTTTGGATGATATCTTTAGTCCTCTCTTTCTCACTTTAATGCCGGGCGTGTAAGCCAAGTGCCAAGTGCTTTCTCACAACAGTTATAAATGGTTATGAGCTGTTAGATACACTAATTATGCAGGCGCCTTAGCCAGGACAGGAAATACACAATTATAACATCTATTCTGGCATTTAGAATGGCTACAGAATGACTATGTACCAACACTACAAGCAACAATTATTATTATTCATTTATTCTTTTCATTTAAGCCCTAAACCTTTGTCCAGGCGCAAGCCATAACACTGAGATTGTTGGGCTCCACTACTTCCTTCCAACTAAATGTCCTCACAGATCTGGAAAACAAATCATTTTGGCCCAATTCTAAACATTCATTAACAGCTAGAGTTGGGGGAGGAGGAGATTTGAGCAGAATGGGAGCTAAACCTTCATCTCCCTCCAGCATCCTGTGATCTCCAGTAGCCACCAGGCAAAGGAGAAATGGTCTCACTACCTGCCTAGCGTCTCACTGATTCATTGACTGTTTCACTGAAGTAATTTTCGAGAACCAAGAACCTGATTTCAACTTAGAACTACTGGTTGTGTGTTAGTTATCAAGGCAATGGGTTCTCATGTATTAACTGATTTCTTTTTAAAAGTGGTTTGGACTTCATAAGTCTTGGTGAGGGAAAATATACTTTTTTTGTGAGGGGAAATAATGCATAAAACAATTACTTTCAACTTTTTTTTTTTTATACACTTGAGGTTTGTAATAACTCTTCTGAGAAACAAAGGCTAAGTTTTTAATAACATGTCTCATGTAACACTTGTGGATTCATGAGTATTGTATTGTGCACTGTATGTTTGAGCTTTCTGGCGTACTGAACTTGTTTGAAGTTGAATGACTATTTAAAATGTAAATTTTGACAAAATGTCTCATTTGTGCTATTACAAGACTTAACAAACTTAAAATTGCTTCATAAGTACAATCAAAACACTGTGGATACTGTTTAAAGGGACTTTCATGAAACAGATTAGCTCCCTCTGTTCTTAATACTCATTTCTTCCAGAAAACATTGTAAAAGGTTCCACATCGCTGCTTCAAAAGGCTCCTGGTGAGCCTAAAATGGCCCAGCAGGTAGCAATCAGAGGGAAAGTAGTGTGGTCTTGTTAGCTGGTATTATCTAATCATCCTAGATATCAACTGATTTCAAAACCTCTGCTTTTTGAGAAACCCAGCTATTGTTAATTTAATGAAATAGATGTACATTAAACAGCTAATCAAAAATTTAAGTCCCTGTCAGCCTGAAATTACAGTTAGACATTCTGACTTACATCAAATAATCCCTTTCAGTCTTTGTAAGGCAGCCAAAAAGTGCTTTTCATTCATGAAGTATATTCGAACTCAGTTATAATTTTTAAATAACTCTCTAATACTCCTCATTCTACTCTATAATTGGGAGGTGAGCTCTACAAAGGTTCACGACTTTTGTGATCCAAAATATTTATCTCCCAAATAAATGTATAATAAATTTATTTCTGTCAGATGGCATTTGGGTCCTCACCACAACTCAGAGAGAGCGAACACTTGAATCTACATGATGAGGGAATTACGTAAGGATTAGTTTGCAGATGGAATTTGATGCAGTGTCTGTTTAACTTCGCTGAAAAATGTGATTTGAGACTTCACCAAATGTCTTCGTCAAACATTTGTCTCCATGTGCCAGGTTGGCTTGACTTTTTGGAAAAGTGCATTTAGATCTGAAAAACTATTTAAGATTTAATAGCAAGATCAAGGCCAGTTACGGTTAATCATCAAACAAAGATAAAACAAATAACTTCCAGACATAAAGTGAAAGAATAACTGAGCTGAGGCCTGATTGGAGCGTTCTGTCCAAGTTTGTTCTTTACCTCCCAGCTGTGAGGTAGAATGATATGAGCTGGCATGCATACCATTTTCTGCAGAAAGGCCACGGATGACACGTGCCATCCTGACAGTCACGAATACATTTTAAATTATATTTTCAAATAGATTATATTAATGGATTTTCATACAGTCATCAACAGTTTCTGTCACTCATTCCAGATATTACCAACCTTGAAAAAAAAGAAGGATTTGTAAAACTACTAATCAAATATTTTGTACTATTATTCCCAATCACATTTTATGAACATTTTATTCTCTTCTTTTGTTTGCTGATCTTCAGCTTTAAACAGAGTTGACAGTTACTAATTGAATTAACTTCCCTTGTTGTATTTTAGCTTTAAGTTAACATCATATACTGGATCCCCGTATCTGCACCCTGCCTTGTCCTCTTGTTTTGACATGTTCCGACAGAACAGAGCTTGAGTTATATCTCATATCACTGCACACTTTGATTTTTTTTTGGGGGGGGGGGGGGCAGAGCAGCACTGCAGCACTGTGGAATCATCTATTGACTTCAGTTATGTATGCCAGGGTTTCCACTCTTTGGTAGTTGCATGTATTTCCACTCGATTCAAGACTGTGGACCAGAGGGTTATAACTAAGAGCTTCCTTACGTTGTGGTTTGTCAGTGTCACAATTACTGTAAGGAGGAGTGATATTATTATTCCACATTAGTCTAGAGAGGTGGGAGAGGTTTTGGAGCTGGGCGGTTGGCTGTGACTTTTGAGCCAATTGCCCAGGAGTCTCAAAAGCTGAAACACTAGGCTTTGTTACCTGTCATTACGAGCAAGAATTTAGCAAAAAGGAAAATAAATTAAAAGAAATAAATTAAAAAAAAAGGCCTGTAGAGAAATATGCTTTCCAGTGTGGTTGGCGAATGCTGCAGCAACAATAGTGTGGAAATGCCTAGCAATGCAAAGATATGGAGTGTTTATTCTCAAATGCTTGTTTTTCTAGACCAAGCCACCACTGTCTTTTAACAATAAACCTGACCACAACAAAGTATTTCTCTGTATATAAGATGCGTTGCTGCTTTGATTAAAGTCTCATAGAGGTAAAGGGTGACCCTGAAAGCAAGTCAGTAATATTAAAAAAACCCATCTAAGAATATTCATACCTATATTTTACTTTTATTTGTCTAAATAATGAAATATACTGAGTTATTTTTCCCAATTTTTAACTGTATTTTGGCCTCAGAATATTGCCCTGGTAAAAATACAACTGAGAAAAGGAGAACACTTATTAAATATTGGCTTTTGGATGTTAAAAATGCAATGCTTTTTTCTCATAATAAAGAAAAATACTGCTTTACTTAAAAGTCTCATTACTAACCGATAAGGGTCGATGGTGCTGCCTGATGCTTATTACAAAGCGGCAAGCCGATGCAAGATGAAACCAAATCTCCAACTCTTTGGGGTCTGTGGAGGGGCAGACAGACAGGAATTTGCAGGGTAAACTTCTATAACCACACAAACACTAGCCCCATTTCAGCTTAGCAGTAAGTGCTAATAGCCTAGCAGAAAATAAAGAATGTATGGGTAGAGGGAGAGAGTTGTTTTTTTTTCTGATGAAGAGAGAATAAGAACTATGTGATTTTATTCTCATATTTTTCTATTTCTCCTTTCCTTTTCCCCATTCTATCTCTCTCTCTTTCATTCTGTCTCATTCCTGCAGGCTATGCGAACCCATCTCGGTCTACTGTGGGATCAGCATATGGTGCAGATGGTTTGCTGAATATAAAAAAGAGTGGGCTGATCCCAAGTGAAAGAAGATTATTCGGGGCACTTCAGGGCTGCCAAAAAAAAAGTGGAAATGTTTTAAAAATCACAAGGACATTATGATCTCACCCTCTTAAAATCATACACATCTAACAGTCATTGTGGTTCATAGAAATTAACCAGTGCATTGCCCTGCATATAAAGAAGGCAAAGCTCCCAATATCATATGCATTCATTCCGCATCCTCTCTTTGCCAAAGCTCAGTGACCGAACAAAAAATTCATATGTCAGAACAACATGAGAGACGAGAGACAGTTTGAAAGAATGATGCAGAGAGTAGAAAAGAAACATCCTGGGTTGTGATTTTAATACCATGATATTATTATCATAACATTATGTTCTGCAAGTCTTCTCAAAACCCAGGAGACTAGACAGGACAGCACTCTTTGTCTGTGCGATCTCCTCAAGCTCATATCAAACAGTGCACCCACACACTGCTGTCATATATGCTGTCCTGTGACTGTAGCAGTACAGAAACACATTTATAATGAGCACACCTTTACATCTCAATGTTCAACATCAAGGTGGCCCCTGACATGGGAGTCTCTGTAGCGATCTGAGATTTCTTTTCTAGAGTCAAAGAGATTAGAGAAAAGGGGTCTGGCACAACAGCCACCAATTACTCTTAAAATAGAACAAATCCAGAGCAGGCTTTGATACATGAGCCTGAAAGACCATTTCAAAGAGAAAACAGGAGAGCCATCATAGTGCAGCAATTCTTCTACTCGAGCAATGGACCAACACGTATCATCACTCAGTGTCAAGCTGCCCACCCCAGCCCTGCTCTGATCTTTGGTCAGGGTTAGACTAAGCTTCATCAGCAGTTTCTAAGATGGTTCAAAACTTCTTGACATTTTTACAGTAAGCGGTACATAGTTCAGGTTTGCCTTGTTTGGTCTGATTCCAGAATTGTGACAATGCAGAATTCTGGGGTATTTACCAGGATTCCAAAGCACATTCTCTTTCTTTCTATGGTCCAAAACACTCAAACAAAGTAAGACCAAAATTTCACGTCTCACTAAAAGGAAAAAGGAAATGGTTTAGACAATGTGAAAGTGATTTTAATGTATGTAGATATAATGCTTTGTTTATCTGCCACCTATGCAATAGCAATGTAGTCAACTCAGCAGTACAGACAAATAGACAAGGAGATGTTTTTGTTTTGACAAATGGGGAAAACACCTCCTTTTTAATATTCAAGAAAAAGACAGGGTGAAAAAGAGGTAAAAGACCTCCAGAGAACATGGAAAACATTAAGAGACAAAGCAGGTAAGAGGTTTGCTTATGGGCATGAACCACAGCAGGTGCTTCTCTGAATGCATCCTAGTGTTTGAGGTTTACGCTTGAGACAAACCACACAGGCACATCCTACTGACTTGTTCTGACAGCTCAGCACTTCTGCTCAGACAACAGCCGACACTGTGGACTCCTGCAGATTCAAGCAATGAATCCTCCACAAGCAGAGCTGTCTTACGAGGTTCCTGCAGCAAAGGCTCTGCTTTCATACAGAGGACGATGGGTTCAGTCTTTCTAAACGTTGCTTATGAATCAGTATTTTTCTCTGTTTTCGGTCCCTTTCGGTTGTGCGCGTTGAACAGCTGATCTAATGGATTTAGGAGAAGTTGAAAAAAAAAAAGAAGTCTAAATTGCAAAAACAGTGGGGTTTCTGCAAAATAACTATGATAAGGTGACTAGTTTTATGGGTATATCATTTACAAGCTTTGATGGCATGTATAAAATCACTAACATGACAGGATAAAACCTTTAACCGGCCATAAAAATGAATTTGTTGGTGCTGCAAATATTAAAGCCTTTTGTATTTTGGGCACAGAGAGATATCAGAGGAAAGAATATTGCCGAGAATTAAGCCTCAAATAAACAACCTATGGAGCCAGTGATTACTGCCAAAATAAAAGAAACACTCGAATAAATGAGGGCTGCAAATTATCTTGAAAGCAGGTGCTTTCACACAGATGTGGTTCCTGAGTTAATTTTGCAATGAACTTCATATCAAGTATAGAATTGCTGAGCAGGACCTCTCACCCATTACTCTGGCTTCAGTGGCCAGAGGAGGATATCTTGGTGACTTTGAAAGAGCAGTGATTGCCGTGGCACGTCTGGCTGGAGCTTCAGGATGCTTCAGAACAAAGACTGCTCAACATACTGATGTTTCACAATGAATAGTGGGTCAGGTGATGTTGATTATGGAAATCTGAGTTTAACTGAGAAAGACCTCCAGTCCAAAGCAGATACTGAGCGATTATGATGTCTTTATGATATCTGGTTTGAGTCAGAAAGCAAAATAGATGGACAACTCTGAAACAAGTAACTTCAAATATCGATGTAAGGCCTCAACTGGCAGCTTCATCAAGAAAACAATGAGAACATCACACAGATAGATTCTATTATCAGATTTCAATGCATAAAGCCCCTTGCTAAACCAAAAATACATGATTGAGAGGAAAGTGCTGCAAGAACATAGGCTGTGTTCAATTTAGCAATGGAAAAAAGTGATATAGTCAGAGGCATCATCTTCTTCTCAAGCAGCAGATGTGTACTTGTATACTCAACAGACATCTACAAGTGTCACAACCTGCACCGCCATTTTGGACTTTTAGTTTGCCATGTCTTTGTGCTCTTGTTCTGTGCCTGTCTCCGCCCCTCACCTGTTCCCGTTTGTCTGATTATTACCTTGTTAATTTCGCCCAATCCTGTTTTGCCCTGATTAGTTTTCCTTCTATTTAAGTCCTAGTGTTTGCCTTGTCTTTGTCTATCGTTGTTTGTGTAGTTTGCACAACTGTTACGCTGCACCTTTTTGTTATTGGCTTTGCTTTTGTTTTGCACTTGTATTTTGATCTTCATTTTCAGTAAAGTCTTCCGTTTTTGTCACTTCAACCATCGTGTCTTGCACTTGGGTCCTGCACCACACCACCAGCGTGACAACAAGCAAAAGTGTTTCTTTCCCATGGTGAGGGGTTTTGGAGGCTCTGTTATGTGTGGGATATATTTTCTCAGCATGATTTTTAAATACCTGCACCCCCGCAAAAGGAAATGTTTTTTTCTGTCCTGACTGATTGTTCTCTTGTGGGATGATAATGCCTCCAACCATAAAGCATAAGCGGTCACTGAAAGGTTCGATGGTCATGAAAATGATGGAAACCATGTACCATGAGCATCTGAGTCCCCACATCTCAACCCAACTGAGCACTTAGGAGACATTCTGAAGTCTCGGCAGAGACAGCGTTTTCCACCAGTATCAACAAAAAAGCAAATTGCATCCCTCTGGTAGAGGTTTAACCACTTTAGCTTGGTGTTTCTTTTATTTTGGAAGTTGTCTGTGTTTCACTGTAAGGTCAAGGACAATGCTGTTTTCCTTAGTGATGGACAGAGTGCCTCAATCTGTTGGTCTGAGGGGAGCCAATTAACCAAGATTGATCTGGCCAATACAAGGAAAAGGAACTTCCCAGATGGAGTTCTAACAATTGGGGAAAAAAACCCTTTTCCGCTTGAAACAAACAGGCCCCCAGCACCCACTAACATTTGAGCAGGGAGTTGATCAAGCGCAGCAGAGACAGGAGCTCTGTCTTAAGAGATGGCCCCTCTCCATGGAAAAAAAAAAATAGAATTCGAGAATCTCAACACTTTGGTGGATGGGCTTTTCTTCTCCTTCTCTGCTGAAACTCTAGTTCTACCTCTCCAAAAGCAACATGTCAGCTATCTATACTGAAAGTCATCAGTATCTGCAGTTCCTGGAACAGCTGTCAAAAAGCCTTTTTCTCTGTGCATTTTCCACTTTGGGATAAATACAAGAATCCATAAGACGTGCAACTAAAATGCTGTTCGAAATCTCTCTGGATTCACCTGTCTTTTATGCTTCATCTAAGACATCTTAATTAAGGTGCACATAAGTGAAAATTAACAACTGCCTATTTGATATAGGTTGACACATGTTTCAAGCTCAGGATTTAAATTTTAATGAGTTTGTCCAATATCTGTTATCCTGAAGCGTTTTGTTTAGGTCTCACTCACTTTGTCAGTGTGAGCAAATGGACTTGTACTTTATTTGATCATTACAAAGACAGATATGTACCTGAAATTAAAAGAGACCCAACAATTACCAAATCAGATAAGCAAAGACAGGCTAAGAGAGTCTGTTGTGCCCATTGATTGAACAAAACAAATGGAGACGTCTATATGCATATAGACCAATAGAGAGAGAGAGGTGATGAGATTTGTTTATAAATTCTTTATTCCTCTTGGCAGGAGAGTTCAGAGGCTGCAATAAAACTGTCAGGGGTGGAGGTACCCCAAGGAGGCTCTTCCACACAACATTACCCCCACCCCCCCATACCGAATAGTCATCCATGCCAGCTATAATTACATTGACGTTACCACTATCCCCTCTGGATTTACCCCCCCGACCTTCTCTCTGCAATGCAGTGCTAACGCAGCAACAGAAATTCTCATCATTATCCACCAAAATGAGCTGGCGTCTACTAAAAATTCACTTTCTTTTTTTTTCTTTCTCTCTTTCAGTGTTACAGCTTTTGGATGGCTGTGGATGTCGAGTAAGAAGGAAAGAAGAAATCCTGATGAAACTAATTGCAAGTCTTAAAAAAAGAAAGAAAAAAAAACGAGATTGGGCTGCACCCAACCCAGGGCTCTATTTCCTCCAATCCTTAAAACATTTTGCTTGGTTCTGCAGCACTGTGTTTGTTTACCCACAAGCCGTGTTGATCAAACAGCCAGCAATGCCCATTTGCATGATGCTTTCGGAATGCTCCATCGGTTTCCTTTCACTGTCGTTGTGCTGACACAGCAGCCTCACCTCAGAAAAGACAAAGCCAAGGTCCTGTTTTGCTTGTAGGGCATCAGACATTCGTCAAGCCCAGCAGTGGTCTCCATTGATTCAGTGAGACAGGTTCCTTTTGTGTAGCCCTGTGAGCACCACACTAAACTGGGCAACGCCATACTCTCCTCAGATTGATTTATGCATGTATGATACACAAAGAATTCATGACAATGGCCCCAACCATTTATTCTGCACTCTCCGTTCAAAACCACAGATAAGGCGTTAGTTTAAGCTAAGGAGTTTACTGCTCACTGAATAATTGTATTATGAGTTTAATTGTTCTTATGCAGCTTTAACCTCTGGGGTCATTTTACCCTGGATGTGACTTTTTAAGGCAGTTTTTAGGGAAATGGACGACCTTTCTTTGAGGGCAGACAATTCACTCAGAAACAAACATTTTAAATAGTTAATGCTGTAAATGTCAAGCTGCAAGCTTTGTAGTTGAAAAAGAAGTCTATAAAAAAGAAGGGGGAAACATAAAACATTTTTTTAATCTTTTGATGGAGAGCTTTTTGAAGTTGTTTTCCTCTTTCAGGAGAAAACATGAATTGGACTGATTAGCCTCCCTTGCTTTGGCTCGCATCAGTACAAAGCTAACCTTCCAATCACTATAATGTCTGTTTTCCACCAGTTTCCATCTGGAATAATGGATTACGAGGAGTTCAGCTTACATCTGAAACTTTCATTTTGGGAAATGCTTGTTGAACAATGACTGGACGTTATGAAATATGATATTTTTACATCAGCTGATGTAGCCCAACAGTTATATGAATTTGAAAGTTGTTTGTTTTCTTGTGTTTTGTTTTTTTCCTTCTGTTTTGTTTTGTTTTGTGTTTTTAGAGGGGGCTAAAAGACAGTGAATGCACACTCATTAATCAATATGACTTGTCTGATAAAGGTTTTCAGCACACCTGTATATTCTCAATAACTTTCATCTCTCTCATGTATAATGCAAAACAATTAAAAGACAATTGCTCATTTTCATCATAAGTAATATCAATATTTGCAGTTTGAATTATATGGAAGCCCATTTTATCACATTACATTAAATTGATTGCTTTAGGTCTGTGGCTATAGTGCTTGCATATTCACATACTTTTTTCAGCAAAAGCACCGACTGGTCCTTTGTCAAAGTCAAAACGAATTCAGCATTCTCCTATATTTTGCATTCACCCAGGGGCTTGCTATGCTTGTTTTGCATAATCATGCATAAACCAATAAAATACCGTAGCTCTCTGCTGTTTGAAGCTATAGGTACAGTTCTTCACTAGGTGAGTAATGGCAATATACAGCTGATCATTTGTCAGATCTGAAAAAGTGTTGACATGCTACCATGGAAACAGTAGGAACTGCCACTGAGTTTATGTAAATATTTGAGTTTACTGAGCACAGTGTTGTATAAATAAGAACAAACCACTCCTATCTATCTATCTATCTATCTATCTATCTATCTATCTATCTATCTATCTATCTATCTGTCTGTCTGTCTGTCTGTCCGTCTGTCTGCTTGTATGTCTATGTTTGTCCTTAAATTGTGTGCTGGACATGATAATGGGAAAATTCAGTAAAAACTGAAAGCAAATACTCTGTTAGTCTCTTCCTTACAGGTCTTCAGATATTTCAATGTGTTTAGGCCAGCAATCCTATCAAATCTCTTTATTTTCACCTGCACTATGGCCAACATTCTATCATGACTTCAGTCAGATAATGTTGACATGCCACACATATCCCTGTGTGCCAAAACAGGTATCTACACATGGATTGTCAGTTTAGGATTTTTCATTTTCCTCAAGATTATTTTTAGTCCAAGCCCTAAAGAAGCAATAAAACTGAAAAGAACTTTGATCTTGTTTTGCTCTGCTTTCAGTGAAAATCTTTGTTTTCTTGCTTAATTACAACTGTCTCTTAAGTCCTTGTAATTACCATGTTACCAACAAGGATTTGGTTTAACATAAACAAAGCAGCCATCTCTCTTCTCTCTCTCTCTTTCTCTCTCTCTCTCTCTGTGTGTCAAGAAAGTTATTTTTGTCTCAGGAAAATAAGTTGTCATGCTGATTTGAATTGCTGATTGATTGTGAAAAACACATGAAGCTCCCACCAATAATGACTATTACAAATGTCGAGAGCCGCTTGCTAATGTATATGGAATGAAAAATGTTGGACCGTGACGGGGATGGTAGCAACAGCGGTTAATGCATTCCTGTGTTATGTATGGTGATAGTTCATTAACTGGTCCAGGGATGTGTGGCTGATACTTTTATCTCCTTCAAGCCCTCCCCAGGGGTGGAGGGAAGCACCACCATTTCTCCAAAGTGCTCGAGGAAGCACAACCATACAGCGTCTTGCACGAATCCAGCTTTGAAGGAATTAACAGATGGCGTTACACTGTGGAGGAGATTGCCAAGGTTAATGATTCTGAAAAATTAGCGAGATTGATGCGTAATTACATTGATGGATGAAATCGAAGCGATCAAGTTCAGAAAACTCCATTAAACCCATCACGTCTCAGCAGTTGCCGTGGCGATCTTGAGAAATGGAGGAGCAGCCGTTTAAATGTCAAACAGTATGAGGGATCACCAACCTTGCTTGTTAGCGTTTAATTTAGACATTTACCTGCCTGATTCTTTCTAATTGTATGATCAAGTGTAGATTACTCTACATGATCATGTGCTTTTAATGCAGACGTCGGCAGTTGTTTTTGGATGCTTACGTTTTCCGTGTCAGGGACTGAAGTCAATTACTTAGGCATTTTGTGAGGCACTAATGTAAACTGTACTATGATGTTGTAAAGCTCTACTTGTGGCTATTTTTTTTCACTAGCTTGCTGCATCAAGATTGTATACAGTGTACTGAACCAGCTCTCTCATATTTTGCTTCTTGATGGTCTCCTCTCTCCTTTAGTTTTCTGTCTTACTTTTCTGTCAGCTGCTCCCAGTGTACCATCTTAAAGTTTTCAAAGTATTTCTGTCCTTCCCTCAGGGGGTGAAAATGCATAATTATGGGTCTATTCTATTTCTCTAACTTTTAGCTCTATATTCTTCTCTGTCTTTCACTTTTATTCTGTCTAACACACACTTTCTTTATTCAGCCTCCTCTACTTCTTCTCTCAGATCTTCCCTCTCAGCTTTAAATATAGCCTACCTCTCCACAGGTATCTGGAAAGCATATGTAATTGGCTCCCTTGATTTTCGTGTTTGACCATTCCTCAGCAGGAGAATAGTGCATACAGAATTACAGTGTTCAATTATGTCCAAGACTGTAACTCTCTCTCTCTCTCTCTCTCTCTCTCTGTCTGTCTTTCTCTACCATCTCTCCTTCTCTCTCTCTTGCTCCTTGACTCCAGACATAGGCTATGACTTCACCATGCCACACTGCTGCTATTCATTGACTTTGAGGGCTTCATGTTGCGATAGCATGTGTTAATCATGCTGTGATTTATTCAGTCACTCAGGGTGATGGGTTAAAGTGCATAAATTACTATGTAATATCCACCTCCCTCTCCACCCCAGCACAGGCTAATTCAATCCTGTGGCCCAGCAATCCATTTCTCAGACCACTTTAATGACAGATGCGTTTGTGAAGTTGCCATCTGCACACACTACAGAGGCACAGGTAATGCATCGAGGCCAGGTTGAAAGCAGAGGGCCCAATGATGAACCCTTGTGGCACGCCGCAGTGTGCAATCTGTTATTCTGTGTCAAAGCTCTATGTCTCAGAAGTATGAGCAAGGTCTATGACACCTCAGCATATTTTAAGCCTATTTTCGAGACCTCCAAGGGCTTTATATTTAACTGAATGATATGTGTCACCTTATTATCATTCCCTGCACTTTTAAAACTCTGAATGTGTCCTAACATCAGAAGCTTGCACAATCTTTATGGCAGTCTTTTGAACTCTCCCTCCTGTTTTAGCACAGCTCAAAATGAAGTAATGCTGAGCAATATGACGGTTTCATATGCTTGAATTTACTGCCTCATTTGTTGTTCATGTGCTAGGCTCTCACAAGGCTGTAAAAAAAAAAAAAAGACACAGTCAAGCTTCAGGTCAAAGTTAGCAACTTGGCAAATAAAACAAAAGGTTGTAAATGGGTCAGTTTTTACATCAGTGAATAACACTTCCTCCTATCCTTTCTGGAACTCTGAAGTCTTTAACATTTTAATGAGAAAATGAATGGAAAATCCATGCATCAAGATTTTGCTTGTCTACAAAACGTTGATAAAATAATGAAGACATCATTCATTCCACGAGCATTAATTAACTAATAACACTTTATTAGCTTTTGTGAAGACTTTTATATAGGCTCTGAACTGTGTGTTAAGTGAGAGATCGAACTTTTCCTCAAGAGGGGTGTGCTGTAAAACATGTGTAAAGAAACAAAGAGCAGGAAGGGGATGTTTACAGAGGAGGCAAAAATCTCCTCGGTACCCCTCTGTGCTCCAGATTTTCTCACAAAGGTGCAGTGATATTTAGATCTGGTGCTGATAGAGATCATGAGAGACACCTTATACTAGTGTTCATTAAAAAGAACCTTTGAATCTTTTTAGCTGGGGGAGGGGTGGGGGGGTCCTGTTCTCTTGAAATATGAGGACACTCTGAGGAAACAATGTTTGAATAAGTGGGTGCAGCTGGTTACCTAAAATTGTTCTGTACTTCTTGACTGTAATTCTACCATGCAGAGCAATAATGAGACTCTCACAAGATGGTTGCCTTTACCATAACAGGTCAACCTTGTATAACACTTGGCAGGAGGCAGAATGAGTTGAGGTTCTCCTTTTGATCTCTCCACACGTAAACCCAAGTCAGATGTAGGAAAAGGTATAACGGATGACTCATCTCCCCAGCTACTTTCTAGTACTTTTGTCCCTGTGCTCAGAAGTCCAGGGTTTTGTTTTCTTTGCTTTTTTTGTTGTTGTTTTTTGTTTTCATTAGACCAGGTCATTCATTGTTATGTATTGGCCTTGTTTACAAATGATTTCGGAAAGGCATTCATTGAGTAATTACAACACACACTTTGTATTGAGATTTGGTCCTGGAGATGCAGTTGCATTTTGGGTGTCGTTTTTCAGGCCATTTTACATACCCGTACAGTCCTCTCCTTCCTCCCATCCTTTTCATTTGTAAGATGGGTGAGTCCAATGCAAATGGCACCTCAGCCGTAACCTGAAGGCAAATGTTACAGTTTTTCCCTTGGTGTTTTAATTATTTTGTTTACCCCGGTATCACCAGTAAGTCCCATATCTCCAATAGCTAAAAGACAGCTAATTATCTTAACACTTGTGTAAACAAGTGAATTAACCACACAGTAGAGCACAAAATGGACATAAACACAATGTGGGCAAGAATATGTGGTATTTTATCCTTTTTCATAGTTTCAAATGTATTGATGTTTTTTTTTCTTTCTTTTTTTTTAACTTCAAATAACTCATAACAGCATGATCCATGGCAATTAGTATAATAATTAGAATTGGTCAAAAGTTTTGTTAACTGGATTAAAATACACCAGAGAGAACTCCTTCCTCAGTTTTATCAGGTAACATTAAGTGAACTCTGTTTAAGTTACAATACATTACATCTTATTGGAACACAACTTTTACTTCGTAATTACTTCTAGTTCCTTTTTTTAATTTATAATTGTGAGTTCCTAACCACACTGAGCTAAGTGCCATTAATTATGAATTGTCCTCGGATTAATCAGTAATGACTCTCACTGTTTTAAATACAGTAAAATGTAAGGCTGTTGTACAGTGTACATTTATTCAGTTGAATCCCTAGTGATTTGAAACGACTGAAAATGAACACCACTGCTAAGCGAGATCTGCAGGCACTCCATTTGTTCTCTGTCAGTTTTTAGAGTGTTTCTCTGTATTCGACTCAAAGTTCACAGTAATAATTTATCTTAAACTGAGTCCTCCCCTTAAAATTGTTTGACAGGCCAGGGCCATGTTCCAGTTATTTGGAAAAGTGTCTCTCCACCCTCTGAAGAGAATAAAAGTCAAACTGCATTCTCCAAAATCAATAGTCCTCAAGTCAAATGGCCAGCTATGATGGTTCAAGCAGTGGATGCTTAATTTCTCTGCAAATAGGTTATTGACATTAAACTGTATATCCATATTCATCAGATGTGGTCTGTTTTATAATGAGAGGCAGTTGATTTTAAAAGACCACGCATAAAAATATCAATTTAATTAGTCTTGATTCATTTGAACAAAACAAACTCTTCCAGTAGCTCTTCACATATTAATCCAGTACACAATACAGCCCTCTGAGCAATGCTGATTTCTCAGTGTTCATTGCAGATTATTTGTCACAACAGATAGAGTAAATATTCACCTGTTAGGGTTTGACTAAGACATTTACCTGCCTGATGTTTCAGGACTGTCTGTTTGAGTATAGATTACTCTGCATAATCACAGACAAGTTGGCAGTTGTCTCTTACATTTTCCATGTCAGGAACTGTAAGGAATTACTTGAGCATTTGGTGAGGCATTAACGTAAACTGTACTGTGACATTGTAAAGCTCAATTCTTTTTCAGTGGCTTGCTGTATCAATATTGTCTACAGTGTCTAGAACCAGCTGTCTCATATTTAACTTCTTGATGGTGCCCTCTCTCCTTTGGACCTCTGTTGTATTTTTCTGTCAGCGTCTCTCGGTATAACATCCCAAAGTTTTCAAAGCAAATCTGTCCTTTGCTCATACTTAGAAAGGGGTGAAATTGCACAGTTATGAGTCTACTCTATTTCTCTAAATTTTAGCTCTATATTCTTCTCTGTCTGTCACTTTTATTCTGTCTAACACACACTTTCTCTATTCAGCCTCCTCTACTTGCTCTCTCAGATCTTCGCTCTCAGCTTCACAACAGATACAGTGAAGGCAAATGTTATGCCCATGTAAATGCTTTTACAATTTAACAGTGACTAATTATAGTATTTGTTTTATTGGCTTCAGTAAGACAAACTTCAGTGAGCTTCAGTAAGATGAAATTTTTTTTTTAAAAAAAGTAAAATTTAAATTTGACCTAACATGACCGCCTTTTTGAACAAATGGTCTTTTTTTGTGAATTTTTTTTTGTCTAACTTTTGAGTTAAATTCACTCAAAAGTGTTGTGAAACTAGCTCTCTTGTCACTTTAAGTTTATTGGGTTCATAAGAGACACTATTAGGTGCTGAGCTTTTGGCACAGGTTTATTCAGAGTTCTGGGAATTCTCCCTCTACACGGACTCACAAACCTACACTTATTTTTATTACTTTATCTCATACATATATAACTCACTCCCATCCGTTATTCTGGTTGTTAAGTATGAAGGGGAAAAAAAATGAGAACAGACTGAATATAAAAAAAAACAAGGGTTAAATGAACTTTATGAGAACAGCTTCATTACTTCTGAAGAAATATGCCTTGTACTCACTTTGCCCATCTAGTTGTCAGGGTTACATCTTATTTTTAGAAGCTCATGCAGCAGAGCATCTACAGGCCTAATAATCCCAGCAGTCATAAGCTGCATGTGTTTGCACCTCACCGAAGTCACAGACGTCTTACCTTTATATTTCCGCTAGGTCATTCTGTCAAACTCTGAGCAAAATTAAAATGCCATGTGAGGTCACCGTATATGAATATCAGAAGAACAAAGAAAAAGTAAATCCTTATAAACAGAGCATTCAAAAAACAGCTTATAACTGCCAAAGCATTTACGTGTATGCTCCTAAGAAACAAAATCGATTTGTGAACATATGAATGGGATAATTCATTAAAGTCCAGGATATTAATGCTACAAGACATTTAGCTGTCATTTGCTATTATATGCATATTGTGTATTTAAGGCATAGGTTTCAGAAGTGTGCTGGATCTTTAATCCACTACAAAGCCTGTGTTATGCTCATCTGATATTAATCACACTCAACATTCTCCTCAGCACTGCACCATAGGCACAGAGCTGGTGCCACCAAGGTCAGAGGTCATCTGTCTTTTCATGTAACTCAGGGGGTTGGGGGGGGGGGGGGGTGGACAAGGAGGGAAGGCAGCGGGGAGAATATTCACAGACAGCATAATTAACTAATGAGGACGCCCCTCCAAGACAAAACCTGACTGATGGCTGGCCTGATTGTCCGGGACCGCTGGTAAGAGGGTGGGCTGCGCCCATTCATTCTTCTGGGCGGTTAGACTGACAGGCTCCCATCCTGCCTGCTTCTCCCTCCATTAACCAGCGCTTTGACGCAGAGCCACCGATGCTCCTTACTTATGTTTGATAAATCAAAGCTTATTAGACCAGTGACATGTTACATAGGCTGAAGCCTGTCTCTGCTCTGAAACCAGTTGGTTCCAAACCTGTCTGGGGTTTTTCTGTCCGTATTGTCCACTGGCAGTACGATGTGGGTTTTGACCGACTTCCTCTTTCTTCAGGCATTTATAGTTTTGTATTTGGGAGCAATCCTATACCTGCCATTTGTTTGTGGGATGTTGTTGTATCTCATATTGGGCATTAATTAACTGTGTGTTTGCAAAATGGCAAAGACATTGGCCAGCTGGACAACAACTTCTCTTGTCAGTTTGGACACAATTAAGGGTATTTTGTCTGAAATCAGAGAGATCTATTCAACGCACATCTGACAGGATTTGTCATGGGTTGTTTAGCCGCATTTCGATTTTTCACAGTTTGTATTTAATACATTGCTTTACTTTGCAAAAAGTAGTGGAGATATTTTGAGCTAAAAGTGCTTTTTAGCAGTACAATATTTAGACAGTTGAAAATTTTGAGATTGTGAAAAAAAGAATTCATGTAAAGTGCTAATGTAAATTAGTGAAAATGTTGTTGAAATATGACCCCTGATACAGTAGTAGAGCAGTCCTCTCTCTACACACTATTTCTGCAGCATAATCATCCCGGTGTATCTAATATGACAGAATTTAAAAAAAAAAGAAAAAACAATTATCCTCTCCTGTCATCTCTCTACACCTGAGATGCTGCCCCAAACTGGAGGTGTCAGTTGTTATATCGCACTGCATGCTCTGAGTGCTACTACTCACAGGGTTTTTTTTTTTCTTTTCTTTTTTTCCTTTTCTGTTTTTCTTTTTTTTTCAAGTGGCTTGGATAATAAGACAGTCTCCTTCACTTCTCAATTCCTCATGTTTTTTTCCTCTTTCTATTTCTGAACACTAATCATGTTTTGTAGTAATACTAATAAAAGACTTGTCATGGATTCTGTCTCATTAATGTGACTAAAGTTATTGCAGGCTGCTGCTTTAACTTTGGCTGTGCATTATGGGAAATTAATGGGTGGGGGTAGACAGACAGACAGACAGACAGACACAGAGTAAAAATACATATCGATTATCCTGCTTCGGTCATTCAGTTTCAACTGGTAAGTTGTCTGTAGAACGCAAAGCTATCAGTTCAAACATTAAAATACATGTTGAATGAGCTGTTCAGCCCTGAACCAGATTTTGCAATCTGTAATCAACAGAAATTATTCAGCACAGTTATTTACATTCCTCCTTCATTGTGTACTGTTCATTTATCTGTCTCATATAGTATGGAATATGTATCACACAAAATTACAATAACAACAACACATACCATACCTTGGCTAATCAAATGGCATACCACAAGTACAATACTGTACAAAAAAGAGAAAAGAACATAAAAAAATGCTGGAAATACATGAAATAAACAGAAGGTTAAATGAAGCCCTAAAATGGACAATTAAAACAAAACTACAGTCAACAGCGGGATGCGGGATGATGGAATTTTTTTCCTACTTTCATTTCTTCACATCTTTTCGTCAGTCTCTCCATCCCTAGATACACTTATTCAGCCCTCTCTCTCTCTCTGACGGGTCGTTACAGTCTGTGATCAATGTTCAAACTCTACGCTAAGAAAAAAAAAAAAAAAACATGCACCCATTTGTCAGCCTGACTCTAGATAAAAGAACCTGTCTGCTATTTCTAAAGCAAGAGGAGCCAGGACTCATAAACCTTTCACACAGAGACCTCCCACCACCAGTACTGCAGGGGCACCACTGCATGGACAGACAGGATCCCACGGCCCTGACGAATCTGCAGCCTCAGTGTACTTTGGTGAGTAATATACAGCCGGCTGGCCTCAGACACCCCTGGTGAAAGCACAGGAGAGTCATCCCACAGACTGCCTTTTCTCCTCACCCAACCCACCACCCTCCGTGCCTCCTTCTAGAGGCGCTAATGATGATCAAACAGGTTGAGGTGATGGCTACATGCCCCCTGTGCGTGCACTTTCCATGCCAAACAAATTACTAGGGCCCCGCGAGTGTGAAATTGGGCCCTCAGGGGAGCCTTAGCCTCTCAGAGGGAGGAACACGTTTTCTGCTGTTGTTCCTGAAGGCAGAATATGTGTGTGTCTGTGTGTGTGTGTGTGTGTGTGTGTGTGTGTGTGTGTGTGTGTGTGTGAGAGAGTGTGTGTGTGCATTTGTGCAATGTGTTTGTGTACATCCATGAGAATCCATTTCTCTCCATGCTTGTGGGTGTGAGAGCACATGCGAATATTCATGCTTGCATTATGTGTACAGATGTTTAAGCGAGCATGCTGTGTTGGGTGACTCATGGTATCTTTGCCCTCAGGGTGTTTTGTATCAGGCTCGAGTAAACCTCATGATTGCTCCGCACTTCCTCTTTTTAGTCTGTGTTTACAGCAGTGCAGCAAGATCCACAGTCAATATTTCACCTCCAGATTCGATTCAGAAGATCCAGGAGAGCTTGAAGTCCTGTGACCTGAAACATTCACCAGCACCGAGGTGTAAATTTGATAGCATTTCGAGGTCAGAGAACCTCAAACAGCCTTCTACATCAGAACAAAGGAAGAGAGAGAGAGAGAGAGAGAGAGAGAGAACATTCCTCCATGTTGAAAAAAGAAGAGACTCTAGGTGAGCTGTTCTTTGTTAAAAGGGAGAACTTCAAAATTCCCCATCAAAGTTAAAAAGGGGGTGCTTAGAATTGTTTAAAAATTAATAGAGTCCTTCTGTTGGGAAAAAGCAGACCATGGATGTTTGTTTGTACACCACTTTCATACTTTCAGACCACCTTCAAAGTTCTTATATCACACAAAGAAACCGTTTGAGCAACTCTGGAGAGAAGTACTAGACTTGCAATCTGTAAGCTCTCTACTGTTATGTGGTTATCTCAGTGCCGAGTTCAGTAGAGAGTTAGAGAGAGAGAGAGAGAGAGAGAGAGAGAGCGAGGGACTTCATAGAAATAAAAGAAACAATCATTTGTTCAGGCTATCCCCTCATGGCCAAGCTTTTGTTAGGACACAAAGACTAAGTTAAGAATGTGTGGTGAAAAGGATTGTATACAAGTTTTCCACATGCACAAGTCCTCTGGTGTGTAGACTGTTAATGATACAACCTACAGGGAATACTTCAGGACAGATAATGTTACTTGACTGTGGCAGTAATGGGGAAAATTTTACCATCACAGACACGGACCCTGAATGGTCTTGTACCCGACCATAATCAGACTACACTCTGCTTGATGAAATCTGAGAGGCTTATTCATCCACCAACACAGAACATAATGTGCTATTCCTTAGGAGGGTAGACAGTTGGACAGAGAATAATATGGCTAATTACACAACGGCATTGAACAATATTGCAGTCCAAGCCTTATTCAATAGCTTACATTCACTTCTACATTTAGTCAATTTGCAGATGCTTTTTTCCAAAGTAATGTACAGGGAGCACAGTACATAGGCCTGAATCAACACATCTCAATACGCAGAAGTATCAAGCACTACCCCACGGGGCATACATGGATTTAGAGCAAGGGTGTTTTTTTATTTATTTTTTTTAATAAATAAATAAAAGTGCTGTTAGTGGTTAAGATGTTAGGAAAATTTGAAGGAGGTAAGTTTTGAAGGTATTTTTTGAATGTGTCCAGTGTGCCACAGCATCTGATGGAGAGGCAGTTTGCTCCACCATTTAGGAGCTAGGTTTGAGAAGATTTGTGATTGCGGCCTTAACTCACAATGTTACCAACGCAATTGGTAACACAAGGTATCTTGTTGAAGAAAGCTACCTGAACAGACAGCCTGGGGCATATGGCTTGATTGAAGACTGGATGTTCCTTTATACACAACACCAATTATACAGTATGAGGGAAAGAATACAACAGAGTACAGATGAGTGGACATATCCATTTGTTAAATTTCAATGGCATGCAAACTGAGGGGAGAATAAAAAATCAAACAATATGCATTAAGACACAGTGATTAGACCCCCTCAAGACAGGATCTGAGGAAAATGACAATATCAAAAAAATGACAACTGTGAGATTTGTCTTCAATACCACACTGACCTAAAACAAAGTTGAGACCTGATCCATTAAGAAAAATCAAAGGATGGGGACGGAAAGCTAAATAACATAAACCAGTGCTAGACCAAGTTTGGAATCTGTGCCGGGGGGGGGGGGGGGGGACAAAAAAGAAATAAATAGAAGACTGTCATTTGAAATTGAGTCTTTAAGAGCCTGGAAAAGTGTGAAAAATTTGCTTTTCATAAAAAATATATTCAAAAAATCGGATCTAAATATAATACCCCAGTTAAAATTTGACTTCAAAATGTCCCAAAGTATAACTGAATCCATTACAGGGAAGTGATGTCTAAGGTTTACTGATTAAAAAAAAGAAAAAGAAAAAGAAAAAGAAAAAAGAAAAACATCTGGGAGAAAAATATGTGAAAAAGAAATAAATCTTGAATTTTGCAAAAACTTTGAAAAATAATTTAAGTCTATTGATACTGCCCGAATCATGAGTCACAGAGACTGATTATACATAGGAAACTCCTTGACACAATGCAGCTGCCAGAAGACAATGATCTGTCTTGTAAAAACATTTGTAGTGAAGTCTGAGACATGATATTGTTTGCACTTTGAAGCAACGGACTTCATTTCTTGCAAAAACAGTCACATTAGAGAGCTCATTCATTGACAAGGTCAGTCAGCAGGGGATTTGCCACCCCACAGTTTGCTATAGGCAATTAGTGTACAACTTACTACTTAGAGAACCATCCACACACAATAGAAGCTCGTGTACCTGAATATAATAATAGATTTGTTATTCTTCCATAATAAATAGTTATTCAAATGTCATGCACAGCAGCACTCCTGAACTCTGATCTCGCCTTTTCAAACAACAAGGGAAAGGGTAAAAACGAACTCAGTTCCATAGGCTAAGTTGTCTACTTAGTTCCTTACGCACGTGTGTGTGAGTGTGTGTTCATTTGGCTTCACAGTAGGCTAATCTCCATGATATAACAACCAAACAAACATGTGCTGTCAATTCAAAAAACAGATAAGCTCCCGAATATTAAATGAAAGAGGCGGCGCGACTTGACTCCTCATAATTATGTTGCCTGCTGTAAGTAAATAAATAAATATGGTGATAGACTGAGCATACTCCAGAGGCAGTGTGTGGTAATTAAAATGTAACTGTCTTGCTCTCGCTGGCTCAGGAGCTCGTGACGGAGAGCGTAGCAGGTGTGAATCACTGAAAGTAGGGGAACAGACAAAGATCCACGTGCAATCAGAGAGCTAAGTACTCTCTTTCTCTTTCTCTCTCTCTTTCTCTCTCTCTCTCTCTCCCCCCAACTTCCTCTCTCTAAATGATGATTCTTGACCTTTCGACTGCAATGGGTTGAAGGACACGTCCATTTCTATCCATGGTTTTGTGGTATCTACATGTTCTGATTTCATTCCGGTGTTTTTTAATTTTTATTTATTTATTTTGTTTGTTTGTTTGTTTGATTTTAAGATATCTGGTCAGAGTGATACACCCAGTAGGTCAGAGCCATATATCTAAATAAGAATCCAAACTCCCTGCTTAGTTCACCTTGTTTTGACAGGTTCGTTTCCTCCAGTAGCTTCAGACAGAGAAAGGCACTACTGGCCTTAAGTGGGCAGACTTGTTCCCTAAACTTTCACTAAACCTCTCAAAAGACACCGACTCATGGGCCAGAGGAAGCTGAGTTGTTTCTTTGCAGACTTTGGGTCTATATTATTTGTTAATTCTCTAACTGGATCTTTAAATTGCAATTAGATAAAACTTGATCTAAAGTCATTACACAAAGCCTGACTCCACAGTGAATAGAAACAGGCTCTTTAGAGCCCACCCAGGTTGAGCATCAGTAGAAACAGGGGCTGAATGCGAGAGCTTCCAGAACAGATGTGAATACCGTTCCCTACGATGAGCTGTGATTAAATTTACACAAAGTCGTTCAAAGTGAACAAGGGTGAAGTGTCTCATTCCTTTGATCTCGGAGGAAGTGCCTCGCTGTTCAGTATTCAGTTTGATACTTCTTCTTTCACGTGGCTGAAACAGAACACTTGATGCTCTATTAAGACCGTGCGGACTCGTGATGTAATGTTTTGGTGCGGCTAACGATGCTGATTCGCGTTCCCATTTTGGAGGAATCATGTAACCTTGTTCCGGTCCGTACATGTGAAAAAGAAAGCTGTCTTTGCATCATTAAATACATTCAAGGAGACTGCAGGAGAAGGGGAGCGAAAGAAAGAAAGATGTAGAGACAGACAAAGACAGAGCGGTACATGGAGAGAAAGGAAGCGAGAGAGAGAGATGGCGGTCGTACATGTTGCAGTAACGTAGAAGATCCCTACTGCCACCTAGTGGGTATCTATTGTAACGACATGTACATATGTCACATGAAGCTACGGTTGAGCTTTCAGCAGTGAGACTGCATAGCCTTTTCCCTAAGGACAATAGAGTTTAAAGTATTTTACGGTGGACTTAGTGTACTAGAGTTTGCTCTTAAATGTCACTTATAATGTATCACACATTTTCATCTGCCAGAGGTGAGCTACAAACACTGACCTAGAGGTAACTGCTAAAATAAAGGAAAAGCTGGAGTGTTTTGGGGATACAAGGTAATATGAAAATAGGTGCTTTCACAAGTGTAGTTTTTGAATTAATTAAGCAATTAACATCCCATTATATTTAGAGTTGTGTATAAAATTGCCAGGCAGGCCCTGCCACCCATTATCTCTGCTTCTGTGGCAACCGGAGAAGCCCTCTGTGACTTTGAAAGAGGGGTGAATGTTGGGGCACGTTTGAGTAGGGCTTCTGTGGTGAAGACTGCTCAACTTACTGATGACTAATGATGAATGGTGCTGTTTGCATGGAGGAAGTCTGAGGCAAACTAGTTATAGCATATGCACATTCTATGTGAATGTGAAGTTCTTGTTTTAGTTCAGGACTGAGAGGAAGAGGGGACAAATCTGAATCATCAGGCTGTATATATCAAGGCAGAGCATGATCCAGTGGTTTCGTCAAGAAAAGTTTGTTGGGAACTTCATAGAGAGGAGCGCTATAGTCATGGCTCGGGAAGTAAACCTCTTATTACTCCTAAAAAGGCTAAAATGAAAGTAAAGTGGTGTGAGGAACACAGGCAATGGTCTGCTTAGCTATGGAACCAAGTTACATGGTGATTATAGGTCGAGATGAGAGTACAGAGTATACATCGATAGCATAAATGATCATAAGTCACTTTATTCTCAACTAGAGGATGAGTGCATGCCACTGCAAAAATAACCTGTGGGTCCAAATGATTATGAGCTGTGACAGATGGTTCTGGTGCCTAGTCCTTTTTTGTGCCATGATTTAGGTCCACTTAACCTCTTGGAAGGTAAAGTACACACCATTTCATTCTGAATAGCTATCTGAGTGTCCAGTTTTATCCTGTTAGGAGTGGTCACTTTATGCATGGGCATGCCCCAGTCTGGGGAGTGTGAGTGACCAGTGAATGGTTTGATGAGCATGAAAACCACACATTTGCTTTAGCAATCAGATCTCAATCCAAAACCTGTATGATGGCATTTTGACTGTCTGAGGCACACTCAAGTCGCTCTGATTTTTTTTTTTGTTTTGTTTTGTTTTTTTTGTAGTGGCCTGACATGCTTAGAAGAGATATTACATTGTTGTTCTATTTGTTTTGGCAGTTGCCTGCGGATGAACAGTTGTGGTCATAACCTTTTATGTGAATGTTTTATTTCTCAAATAAATCAGACAAAGAGAAACAAAATTTCATAAGTTTTATAATGAGGGAGAGAGAGAGCAAGAGAGAGAATGCTCAGTCTTTGAAGATCTTACCTTTGGAAGTGTGAGATCCCTTGTTAATTTGGCAGTATTATGGAATTACTCTGTAGTATATAATATAATCTTTTTATTTATTTGTTTGTCTGTCTGTCTGTTTCTTTGGTTGTTTATTTGGTGGCCTGTTTTCCCATATGCACAGGATACACATAATTACATTAAACTGGGCAGCCAGCCAAAATTTCCTAACATTGTACTAATAGCAGGTGGATTGTTCATCGGTTGTTGGCGGCGTTGTTCATCAAGTCCGAGTTGTACAGACGTGTAACCATATAAACGCATACACCGGTAAAACACTTTGTGAGTATATGTGGCTCCAATACATCGATTGGACGTATCGATGGATTTCTACAGCGATGTCTACTTATAGCCACTAGAGGGCAGTGGTGCCCACTTTTTGTGATAAAAGGAACCTGCCATTGTGCTTAGACTGCAGTGCCAAGGAAAAACACTGCAAAAAGCTATAAATGACATCAGCGATATAAATATTTATTGAAATCAGGTTAAAATGGGTTCTCGCTGTGCCTGTCTGATATAGGTCCAAAAATCTATTTGTGCAAAGGTTTATGTATAGCACACTGATCATTCACCGAGCCACCAACTCGACCGGTAATTTACCACTTAATCGATTTCAAGGTTGTTTTTTTTTCTCATTTGATTATGCACTGTAACTTAGGCTATTAGAAGTGAACACATTCCTACAAAGTATTGTCTAATGAATTATTTTTTCTATTCAGTTTTCACTGAATAACAACCACATACACTAACATACAGATGTTTAAAAAGATATATTGGGATCACACCGCACAGGTCCCTTATCCTTAACTCCACCCTTTTGGTCACCTCCTCATATCCATGGTAAGCCTCAATTGGTTCAATGCCTTATTCACAGTAACACTCTGCGAGACGGGACCCGTTCTAAAATATCAGCTTGGCACTGACCGGTGAGTGAATATGCAGATTCTAAGTCCAAACTCATTTTTCCCACAATCAATAATTCAGCAGAAATATGCGGGCGCAGATGCTGTGAGCAATGCTGATGCGTTCCGGTGTGAAATAAACATGTAGCCCTGCTGTACTCCACAGAGGTGGATGAGTCATTTGTAAGTATACTTCTCATGTAGTTAAAAGAAACGAACAGCTTCCACACTCACAAATATATCAAAATAGATATACGTGTTCCCTCACCCAACGCTGACCCCCAACAAGAATCAATTTCCCCGAAATGTTCAATAGGTTACATGCAGACGTATTAAATTACTATGTAATTGTTGTCTGATCTGTCGTTGTTCCTTTGAGAGCAATCTGCCGGTCACTGAAAACTTTGTTTTGTTTTGTTTTGTTTTTTGTGTAGTAGTTTCAAATGTGAGTTGATTCCCTGGAACCAGGAATACAAAACATGCTAAGGACTACTTGTTTGTGACTGTCATGGCTTGTAATTGTCGTTATTCATCGTGAGTCCTTCGGTGGCACCCAATACAAGTGGATTTGATAGAGCAATATATTTGAACCAGCGGTCACTGTTTGAGTAAGTAGGTTGTAAATCACAAAGATCTGTCCATGAGCAGTCACATCTCCAGTCACATCTGTTTGTCATTGAGTTCACACTGTGAAAACACAAACGGCTACAAATCATGCATATTTTTGATTGGATGACTTCTTCAGTTGTGGACAACTCGTCAAAAGACTCGTTGGTTCCTTCCCACCATTTATGTCTACAGAATCACAGCAGAGTTGGGATGACATGTTTCATTGAACTTGACGGCAAAATAAATGTGCTCGGCAAAGACGGAGGGGGAGGGTCTTAGAAGGCGGAGTAAGAGCAGCGCATACGATTGGAAAGCGGGCGTTCATTGGCTGCTCTCCGTGGTACTCAAACAAAACGGATGAGGGGAAAGTGGCAATGTAGGGACATTTATTGTCAGTCTCTTAGGTCTGTATTATTGGATTGTATTGACAAATATGGGGTTCGCGTGGGTCGTTTATTAGAGCACGCAAGGAGCCTTTTTGGATTTAATGTTCGGTGACGGAGTATGATTCACAGACAGGTTATATTGTCCCAGGTAGGTCCCATTGCTGTTCTTTTGTCGTTGCAGTCTCTGAGCCTGATATGGAAATTTGAGCATGTGCACGAGTGCCACACTTAACGATCCTACGAAATAACCTGGCGCGTAATTCTTGGGACTACTGGTGAATGAAAGTGTCTGTGTGCTGTGCTTTCTTTGTTAAACGTTCTTCCCCGAGTCTAGCACTCTGTATGTCAGAAGTGAGTGTTTTTCTCCTCCTTCTTTCTTTCTGTCAGAACCCCTTTATTATAGGCTGTGTTCCCTTTAAATCCCCCCCCCCCCCTCCTTAGAGCATGCTTTCCTTGACAATTAAAAAACAACAAGAACGTTCCCATTTTAGGTACCTTGTTTTCAGTGAAGAAACCGAATTCCATAAGGCTATTACGTGATTTTATCAATGGGGCAGTCACGATTAATTTTCTGTGTTCTTTCGGAGGTTCCGGTTATTTAGAGTTATAGACAGCTGTCAGACCTGCAACATTGCTTTATGCTATAGTCTTCATTTGCCTCCTCCTGACTGAATGAACCATTTATTGGCACAGTAACAAAGTGACACGCATGCCTCAGTGAAGTGTGATATCAGCATACCAGACATTCTTACAATGGTGACCTCCACAGAACTGAATAGCAGAAGACACTACACATAATGCCTTGTCTTGTTCTCCAGACTTATGAGGAGAGAGAAAAAGAAGAGAAAAAAAAAAACAGTTGCCATCTCAAAAATTCATTTCACCAAGTAGTTTTTTTTTTCAGAACAGTAATACCAAACAAAGAATTTTTAAGTTATTAAAAACCTTATGTTCAGTTCTGCAATATTTTGAAAACATTCATAGATGGTTTAAGTTAATGTTTGGAGGGTGTGTGATCCAGCATGCAGCAATACAGTAAAGGCAGCTGTCTGGGCAGAATTCAAGTGATTTCACCTTTACAGAAAAAGAAATCCTCAACCAGTGTACATCGATAGGTTTTTCCAGAACCTCAGTGCTTGACCCCGTTTGAGATGACGTCTGACTGGGGTTGCCTCACTGCCTGATCGTAAGAGTGTTTGACCCAGTGGTGATGGCTGATATCAGCACTGATTTCATGGTGTAACTGGCCTTATATGTTACATTATCAGAGACAGTGATACAAGCAGACATGCAGAAAAGGGAAACTTTTTCTGCCCGAGTGCTCCTGTGGAGTGACAGAACTGTGAGTGAATACTAAGAAGAATATATAAGACGTGGATTAGGAACCCTTTTTTTTATCACTTTTTTGAGAAGTAATGTTAAACAATTTCAGTGTAAAATTGATAAGATGAAAGAGATTGTACAAGATGCAGTGTAACATTAAATGATTTTTTTCAGTGGTTCCCAAAAAGATCATTCTCCAACCACAGGAAGAGGAATTACAATGGGCCTCTTTAGAGACAAGCTCAACTAAAGAGCTTCATGATCAATGCTGATTAGTTGCAGAGTGAAATATAAACCCATACTATCTAGCAGTATCAGTGGTCTAGCATATATTTTTTAATGTTGGGGAATATTAAGTCACAATGATAGTTCATTGGACTCTCTATCAATCTTCATGTAACCTTCCCACCCACTCTTATCAAGGCATATTGCCAAACATCACTAATCTATGGGCTTTTTTTAAAAAAAAAAAAAATTAAGACTTTGACAAAATTATGCTTGCTTGTTTTGTTTTTGATTGTCCATTATCTAGAATATTCTATTCTCCCAATTTTATCATATTTAAATATCCATCTCCCAGGTAGAATCAAATTTGTTTCCAAGCACACCAGACTTTGCGTGCCGGAAGTTTCCCTGAGAGAGCGCTTTCCTCTTAAGGGGCATGTCATTAGGTCACCAAGAGTAATGTTCATTTACGGAGTCTGTGAATTAATATTGATTTTGCAGTGTCATGTCTCTGCAAAAACAGGAGCATTGGGTCATATAGCAACAATGTTTACCTGAGAAGGTTCATGTTTCAGATTGGCTGGCACAGTGTCCTCCTCTCAAGGTGACAGAGGAAGGACATTCACTGGAGCCATGTAAGGACGGTGAGAGGCTCTTTAAATGTTGACTGTTGTTGGTCTGAGAGGTTTTTGCCATGTTGATGTGGTGAGCACTGTAATGGTCTCTTGCCTTAAGTAAAGAAGAACTGGGGTGAGGATCAGTGGCATCGTGGTTTTTCCCTTTATTCAATGTGAAAGTAAAGGGTTGGTCGTCTAGGAAGTTATCGAATGCACTCCATTATGCCATTCAGCAGTTGGGATGCATAGATGGGAAGCTGGAAGAGATTGTGTTTACTTCTGTTGTCTGGTAATGTGTTCCCAGAGGGTATTCCTGAGTTCAGCATAGGAGTACCTTGTTCCTAATATGGTAATGAGACTCCTAGAATCACTGACAATATTAGGATAGTTGATCTTGTCCTGCTTGGTTAAAAGTCAACAAAAGTCTGTCTTATTTGGCTGAAACAGTCTGAATGGGATTTCAGGCCTCAGTGTGTAGCCACTTCTGAAATCAACATACATACTGACCCTCACAACATTTCAGGGAGTAACTTCTGTGGCTTACTGCATAAACTGTTGATACTTTTTTTTCCCTGATTAATTATACAATCATACTATGCTTTGTGAAAGTCTGAATATTACGTAGTGCTCATTACGTAGAGAAAAGAATTTGCAAAAAAAGTCTTTTCTATAGTGGTTGCTGTGCAAAAAAGTGCCTTACTATGTATTAGGCCAGTTGCAAATAGTTCCACCTTAAATGGTACTTGTTCCCTCTGAAGTACTACTACGACGACAACTAATAAAAATACTAATATACACAATTACTAATGAAATAATAACCACAACAATCAGAAGCAATATAATAATAATAATAATAATAATAATAATAATAATAATAATAATATACTTTAAGAATGTTACTATAACAGTATGCAATTGTTATATAATTATGTTGCAAGAATTATTGCAGCCACTACAGCTGTTATGACTACAGTACTCATCTCTTCTTTAAATAGCTAACAGAGTACAATTCATGATTACTGAGGCTATAAAACTCTAAGACTACTGCTTCATGACATCGGTGTAGGAAAGTAGCATGCAGAGAAAGCATGTTAAGCTCAGGGTGTATAGATAATGAAAACAGTTATTCTTTTTCAGAAAAGCTATATGTGCTGGCAGTTTGTATGAAGGTGGAGTTCGCCAGAGGCAGAGTGAGATAACCTCATAAACACCCATGATGAGAGGAGTTGACCTATTTATGCGCAATCCTACTCACGCAGGGAAAACATCACGCTTCAATACATTTCACTCTGCAGGCTCCTCCAACATGCCTGGTTTCAGTCTCTCTCTTTTTTTTTTCTTCTGTTTTTTTGCTTCATTTCATCATATGTTCTATTATTGTTGTTTTCACTAGCTTCAAAAATACAATATAAGACTTGATTTAGGTAACCAGTGTACTGTAAGATTACATTAATGTCTATTACCCAGTGTACCAAACACACAATTCACTGTTAGCTCCAGACCAAAACAGGTTTACTGACTAGCATCCTGATTCACAATTATACAATTTTCCTGGCAAGATGACTGAGCATGTCATTGTTGCATGGCACGCATTGAATCAGCCATATAATTGTGCTTCCTTTGTAGCACTTTGACCAACTCTTTCTCTTCTTAGGATTTCTAAAATAATTGCAACCTGACCGGAGCCATCAATGTCAACCACTCTGCTTTCATCTGTATGTAACAGCATCTGTTTTCGCCTCAGCATCCCTCTCTCTTTCAGCCAGATGACTCGGTCACACCACCTGGAAACATCCTGGGAGATAATTCACTCTTTGGGGACCAAACTGACGTAGTTCACTGTGAGGAAACCCAAGAGTATCATAATGCATGTGTCTTCCATTCCTGACAGATTCCTTTGGGATGTGAAAGTTGGGTTGGGCTTTGACACATAGGTTGGCCTTGCCTTTGCTCGTAATGTGTAATTGAGGTGTTTGGAACCACTTGAACACTCAGAGGATCCACTGTAGGTGGAAAGGTTCAAGCAGAAAGACTGGATTTTGTAATGTAATGAGCAGGCATATATTTTATATATATATATATATATATATATATATATATATATATATATATATATATTGAATGTTGCACCATTTAGCTAAACTCATGTCTGCAGTTATATGAGCAGCAGAACCTTGCATAAAGCTAATAAAACATATTAGGGCCTAATATAACAAGACAAAATCCCAAAAGATGTGTTTCCTCTGCCTGTTAGGAGTTTACAGTCTTATAATTCTGCAGCAGCCTAATGAATGTGTACATTCCATTTTAAGTATTGCTTTTTTCATGAAGAGGAAGAAAACCTTAGCCAAAGGGCCTGCCCAATTCATTCATCTACACAGAAGACTACTGACGGTCTTATCTGTGAGGGAAATTCCCTCTCAGTTACAGGCTTGGTTGTCAGAGGAAACAAGGAAGAATACTGAAGCTAATTAGCAAGGGTTAGCCTTATAAATGTAGCCCTCCAAGCCATGCTCACCAAATTGAAATTCCTCTTCTAAACATAATGATGCAGGTTAATTATACGAATGAAAGGCGTAGTGAAATGATCGCTATGTCTCTCCTTCCCCTCGAGATAACCTGCTGAGGAAACAACGGGGCCACAGTGAGCAGGGCCTGTGTGAGCAGTGGAAGTGTGATAGCTCATCTGGCTAATGAGGTCCACAGAGCCATATCCTGACCCAGGCAGTAGCAGTGTGATGGTCTGGAGTGATGATGAGCAAGCATTGGGCTATGGCTTGTATTGGCAGCAAGTGATACTCACAGTCCTTAAATTACAAGCCTGGTCTTTTTAGTATAGGTAAGATATCCGATGAAATTCTATGGCCAGAGCTAAATAAAAAGCGTGTATGTGTATTTATGTGTGTATAGATGCACAAAAAAGGGAATTAGTTGGGGAAAAAAAAGAAAATAAGTAAATAAAATGAATTAAAAAAAAAAAAACAGTGGTTACATGCAGTTATATTTTTTTTATATTTTATCGTTTGAATATTTAGGTCAGTTAGACTGAATGATGAAGCAGATCCAACAAATGTGTGAATTTGTACGATACGGAAAGGAAAGGCACTTTTTCCCATTTACGTGGGTGGGTCTGTGTGTGTGTGTGTGAGTGTGTAAGCCTAGATTTACGTTATCGAGGAGTCTGCTGGAGGGAATCTCTCTCATTGGATTTCTGCCTGCGGTGTCAGTGGGTTAGTAGGCATTTGGTGCTCTCATGCGTGAAATGCCTTCAAATGCAAAATCTGCTTTATGATGTAAAGATGAGGAGTGTCAGTGCATCTGCTCTACACTCTGTTTTCAGCACATTTTGAAATCAGCCAGACACTGCTAACGTACTCTCTCCACATTCACTTGTGTTAGCTGCAAAGCTGCTGTTCCATTTATTTTTAGCAGTTAGAAAAAGACCACTACAGCAAGTGAGTAGCCATTATTACTGTGCTTTGTTTTATGATGTGTTGCACTCTCTCTACCCAAGGTACTGCATTTGGATGTGTGTGATGAAAAAAAAAAAAAACAACTGCTTTGAGTTTACGGCCTTTAAAGGTTACGTAATAGACACATATTCACATATTGTAATAGACAACTGTAAGGCAATGTGTTGTTCTCCCAGAGAAAGGTTAGCAGATAAATTCAGCATCCTTTGTCAGTCCAGTCTACTCGACTCCAAGCGAATGGATGGTGTACCCAGTCTTAGACTTTAGAATTGACTGAATCTACTGACACACCTTGCCTGTCAGAAGCCAGTCAGTTAGGGATGCATGTCATTGTATTTCACATATTCCTCCATGGTAACCTCAGTGGATAATGAATGGAGACATTCCCTATCAGGTATTCTCTGTAAAGTCAGATGGGTAGATGGGAACAGCTTGCTCACAGTAAATTAAGAGACGATTTTTGAAATTCACCAATGGGAGTCTCTTAGCAAAGCCCAGCACTGTCTAGTGCAGTGTTATGTGAACTTACATGAATATGTGAAAACTCTCTCAAACTGGCATAAAAAGCCTCATATGGTATTGTGCAAGATTCTTCTTAGTGTGTCGTGTGAGTGGTATATTGTGAGATCGTGTTGTGAAGACAGCAAAGTTTTTTGGAGGAAAGAGCACTGGCACTCAGTCTACACAGCCAAAATCAGATCTTCAGGCCCATTTTATCTAAACCACCAAACAGCCAGAATTCAGAGACAAATGCTTATAGCTTTGATAACTATAAAAATGATGGAAGAACAATGTTATCACCTCATTTTGGAAAAGAAATACATGCCTTTTAACCTTGTTTTAACAATGGGCCTTTACTTGGGATATTGAGTGAGTGCTGTTTGAATATGGCCTGCAGTAGAGATTTTCATTAGAATATTACTTTAAGTGTTCCAATATTTTACTAAGCTCTGCTGTATTTTCATGAGATTTCATCTCTAATGCCCCCCCCCCCCCCCCCCCCAAGATGGCTTGAAATGTATAAAGAAATAAAATAGCCATTACAAGGTCAGTAAGAGTACATTTCTGTCTTGTTAAACAACATGAGGTAGTCATTCCTTTCAGTTTTTAAATGTGCCACAAGGTTTTGGGCCTACTTCCTGTTCTTACAAGGTCATTTGGGCATTTAAAGGCAACTTTAAGGCATCCTAAAGCATTTCCTTTCTATTTTTTCCCTTCTCCCAGACATCATACATGGCTAAGAGAAGTTGCTATTTAAATTCACCAAGTTTTGTCGCTATTCTAATGTTTCAAAGTTTGGAGAGTTCACCCTGTGTAGTTCTGTTCTCTGTTTGCTAACTCACTTTAGCCTCGTTACAGGAAGTGGAGTGCTGAGGAGACGGACCTCTCCTGAACATGAGCTGGTGGAAATGCTCTCAGCATGAACCACATTGGAAGCTTAACAAGATGTGAAGCCCCTAAGTGGTTTAATTCACTTAAATAAGGTGGAGAGGAACAACCGAGAGAGGGAAAATTCTCTTGTTGGTTGCTATGTTTGTAATGTTGTAACCTAGAGCATTTTAATTGTCTCCAACACAGCTTAAATCTAATTTGTTTGTCTGTTTTTCAACTGTTAGTGGACTGCTGGTCGTGGCAATTGCAGTGAATTGGTGCCATACGTGGCCTCTGGAAACAGATCTTATTGGGAGTTTGTGCAACAGTTTTGAAGACTAAATAATGAGGTTTCGTCTGTAATGAGATTTCATAGTCGTCTGCAACAATACCTGTGCAGGAGTGTGTGTGTGTGTGTGTGTGTCTGTGTGTGTGTGTTTTTAAGATATCAAGAAAAATTAGATGATATGCAGGTAAAATATTCAAAATTGTAAACATCAAAACAGAAGTATTTAATGTTAAAATCCAAGTGATTTTCACCAAACTTCTTTTTCTGCTGACCTCTTGGATGTTTTTCGTGTGGTTGAGTGGGTGTAAGAAGAATTTGTAAACCATACATGCCTATTTGTCAGTGTGGATTTGGAGTGACATGTCCTCTAAACCTTAATTCCACACACTCTTCGAACCAGGAATAGTAGAGATGTGCCGTGCAAGATGGCTGAATGCCCCTCTGAGTAACAGTTGTCAGAACACCTCTCGGTACATGTCAGAAATGTGATAATGGGCTTTGTTAACAGCTTTATATTACCAAAGGTGATGTCACAGTCTACAATTTATCACAGCTTTAACTGCAATCCATGGTGTTGGTCATGTTTTTTTCTCTTATCAAAAATGGTTCATGACAGATCCTCTTTTGATGGAGTGTTTCATTTATCAGTAAATATTTGGAGGAGGGCATTGGGCTTTTCTTTTTCACACAGTGTTTATTAAAAGAGAACCCATATACATTTCTAAAGACTATTACATTTGACAGTGATATGGTGACTCTAATTTACAGTGAAGTCTAAACCCTGGAGTACACTACACTGAACTGGACTGTGCCTTAGGTTTACTGATAAACAGAGGTGAATCTGGGTGGTGAGGGACATTTTAAACTTTTGAAATAACCAGGACAGTTTGTGATCATATGTCACTGCCAGGAGTAATAGATTCATGTCAGTTGTGTTTTAATGTTCCAAGATGGAGAAAAAATGCCCCATGCGTTCAAAATGAACTGTTTTGACTGTTTAGAATAATATATGTATCGTACTTAAAAGAATTACATTTTTTAATTGGTCTCCCACAGTGAAATTCCTTCACAGTTGAGCACAGTAAATGTTAGCTGTTCAATTCAACAGACTGTGAAATTAATGTGATACAAAGATAGAGAGATTAATTGTCAGGTGAGTGGGAAATTTGCAGTGTGAGGACTGCAGGTAGTCACCTTTTGTAAAAGAATCAATGCTAAATTAATGAATGAATATATTAACGCTTGTAAAAGCAAAGGTAGGACGCAGCAGAGAAAGAAGAAGGATTTTTATTGGCTATATTCACTTAGAATAATGAATCACCTCTTGTGTTTTGTTTAAACAGTATTGATTAAATGTACAAAACTTGTTCCTTTAATTTCAATACAATTTACGCCTCTGTTTGCTCCTGGGCTGTGGACTCATTCTTTGGCTCAACATGACTTTTTGTTTTTCTTGTGCACTGCTATGAAAAATTATCGACATCACATACCTCCTTTCTTTAAAGGTTTTTTTTTTGCATCTGTCAGGCTCTGTGTCTTTGTGTTCATATGGCTGTCTCTCTGTATCAAAATCTTGTTAAAATGCATATGTTTAGATGTTTTTCCTGTTTTGTTGTTTTCTGTCTGTTTTGTTGTTTTCCTCTGTCTGTTTTCTGTCAGTCTGTTCTTTAACACTGTTGCTGTTTTAGTCATAATTATTTTCTTTTGAAAATCTTTGATGCTATTGAAAGCTCTAACCTGGTTGCATGGCTTCATTTACACAGCGGTATCCATGTGCAGTGTGTATACAACATCCTGTGGCAGAGAGCATGTTTCACCTACCAGATTTAGGCATTTCCATCAGTAACTGCAATGAAAGACCAATCCTATGTTTGCATTTACAGTAATACTCTGTAAACATTTCTCACAGTAGGGGTTTAGTTCATTTGACTGCAAATGTCTGGCAACCCTGCTGCCAGTAATTTACTGTAATTATTAAAGATAATACGGCAGAATCCCTCAGCCGTTGTGTTTGCCTATGTACTGGTTTAACCTTCGTGACCTTTCCCTCAGGGTTTGATGTGCTTTCAGTTGGAGATACATGATGCTGCTGAACCTGTGTAGTGTCAAGGTCAGTCTAATTACTCTGTTAGCACACCAGGGTATCATCATCATCATCGTCGTCCTTACTCTCATGCTTCAGTGACATCATCACCATTAACCAACTTGCTGTGTGACACCCTGTGTGAGTGTGTGTGTGTGTGTGTGTGTGTGTGTGTGTCTGTGTGTGTGCTTGTACAGCTGTCCTTGTGAGGACCAGTTTCAGTTTTAGACCTTGGGAGTAAGGACATTTTGGGAAAGCGAGGATATTTTGGCTGGTCCTCACTTCTTCAAAGGGCTGTTTTAGGGTTAAGACTTGGTTTAGGGTTCAGGTTAGAATTAGGTTTAGGTTAGGGTAAGGGTTGGGGTTAGGCATTTATGTGTGATGATTGAGGTTAGGGTAAGGGGCTAGGGAATGCATTATGTCAATGAGTGTCCTCACAAAGATAGGAGTACAAGTATGTTTGTGTGTGTGTGTGTGTGTGTGTGTGTGTGTGTGTGCGTCTTCATCGTAGGTTCTGTTTATCCGTACCCTTTTTATTTGAGGTTATTACTCATGCTTCTGTCTCATTTTCACACTCCGTGATTTGGGCGTTGTTTACGGCCAAGTGGTCGCTCAGACTGCTTACCAAAGCACTGTGCAATTCAAAGAGTCGGTGAACCATTCAAGTCATACGTATACAGAAATGTCCAAATTGATGTTTTCAAAATAAGAAGAGCTATTAACACATCAGCAGTGTTCTGTAAAATGTTCAACCATTAGATAACTCAAGATTTGGACAAGCTAGAAAGTAAATTTAGAGACCATGCAAGTGAAATGATGTCGTTTCATTCCGCTGAATTAATGCATATCAATATGCCAAATGTCTGGAAATCCAACAGAATTTTAAAGCAGCTGTTTGGGAGACTTTGAGGAAATGCCAAGAATCACTCTGCTATGCATGGAAACCCCCATAGCCCACAGAGCAGACTAACTGCCGAGTGTGACGAAGGATAAGGACAAACCCCTTCCATATTGGATCACAGGATGGTTTCTAGACTTATGTCAGTTTTTGGAGCGATTCCTCATGCAAGTGATTTAATGGAAGCTGTTTTTCCTCTTTATCTTCAACAGCACCAACCCTACAGTGAAGGTTTATTAAACATCTTAATCTGCTGCGCTGAGATATGCTGCACTGAGACAGCCTGCACTTTTCACATTATATTTGTGCACTGACTTAAACAAATTTTTAAAATTAAGGTAGAGTCAGTGTTTCCCCAGTCCAGTGCTGTGGTATAAAGTCTCACTGAGCCCAGGAGGTTTTGTTTATCAACTGATCTCTGAACTAATAAAATGATGATCAGGCCCATTAGTTAAATCAGGTTTGTCAGTCAGGACATGGCTAAACATGAAAAATGCTGGAGACAGAGTGACTTATAGGAGAGGACTGGGAAAAATTAAGATAATTTAAATGCTCCTATGAGGAAAGGTGAGTGTCTCTGGTAATCATCTGATAAGCATCATTGTGTGTTTGTAGCTTCTTAGTTTCACTGGAGATTCAAAGGTGGGTGAGGAGATGTTATGTTGTGTACTCCTCGCAAAGACAGAGGTATAGCCTGCTGTGTGTGCACACACTCACCAGCTGCTCAGAATATGGTCAGAGTTTAAGCCAGTAGCTTTTTAGACCTGACGTGTGGTAAATTATGTATGAGGGCCAATGTGTTTGTCAGTGTGTGTGTGTGTGTGTGTGTATACCTGGTGTCTTAGATATGACTTTCCCATGAGCGGTATGAAAGCACCACATGCAGAAGCTGTACATAATCAACACGAAAAGACCAGTGTGACACACTCTTTGATGGGTTGAATTTGTTGTAATTTCTGTATTTATTGCTTATTGTATTACTTTCTCACTTCTCAACCACAGCAGGCAGATAAGACTATGACTATAAAGGCATGGTTCCCAAAGCCCAAACTGAAAGAAAGAAGAAATATATGGTTCAGGTCTCCAGAGCTTTAATCCAAGGTCATTATATCACATCCTGTGGGCATAGCAGGAGGTTGTCGTAACCATATATGTATGTATGTGTGTGTGTGTGTGTGTGTGTGTGTGTATATATATGTATATATATACTGGTATATTTAGAGAGAGAGAGAGAGAGATACATAGATAAATAGATATATAGACATAGATATTTAAAAAAAAAATGTTCTCCACAAAAAATCTGTGCAGTTAACACTGAGTAAGGGAGTCAAGTTCCCTTCTCTTTAATTTCAAATTTGAGTCGTCAGAGGTACAGACCAATCAAAGCCCAATAGCATGTCATATCCATCCATATACATTCCATACAAAATCTAATGGAACAAATACCTCAGTGTAAGCTTCATAATGAATGGAAACACACACCCTGTTGTCTTCATCATGCACTGTCATTCTGTTCACCTTTCACTGGCCAACAGTACCCATGCTGAAATGGCCTCCAAATGCAGGAGCTTGTGTATGTGGCTTCTTCAGTCCTCTATGTATATTTTACATGCCTGGCTTTTGGAAAAAAAGGGCATATGTGATATCTTATGAGAGAGATTTTTTACCTTGTCTTCTCTGGAATAGTGGAGTATCGTTTCACAGTGGAGCTCCTGCTTTGCTCAGTTCCCCTCTCATAAAAGCATTGGTCTTAAAATATTCATACTCTTTCCAGTGCACTGAAATGGCACAAAAGCGAAGTAGTGGTTTATAATAAACACTTATTATGTATTTCTATTACAGTTCAAAAATATGAACAGTAAATAATGAATGTAATGCTCTTTAGAAATATTTAGTATTTTTCATTATGTGACTGATGTTCTGCTCTGGTGTTAAAGGAGTTCCTATCATGTGTATGGTGCTTGTTATGTGTTTCTTCCCATTCCTTCTTTTTCTCCATATTTCCTTTCCTCCTTTTTCCAGAACCTTTACCAGAACCGGCTTCTGGGATTGGCTGCCATGGCTTCGCCAACGCGGGGCTCCCAGAGCAGGCGTCGGTGCAAAGACGCGACGCGCTACAGCTGCACACCGGAACAGTTCCATAATGTCAATCACGACCCCCTGGCCTTGCCGCTGCCACGCTCCACCAGCGACACAGACCTGGTTAACTCGCAAAGCCGCTCCACCCTTACAGTCAGCACCTCCTACTACTCCATCGGCCAGTCACCAGACATGGTCATCTGCTGGGACATCAAAGAGGAGGTGGATGCCGGAGACTGGATCGGCATGTACCTGATTGGTGAGGCAGGCACAAGGGGTTCCAGAATTCAGTCATTGCATGGTCGTTGTTTATTATGGAGTGCTCTGTGTTTTGAGATTTAGTCAATCAGGAGAGACTCCAAGAGGCTCTGTAATTGTAATTAGTGTTGGAATTTAATGATTTATAATAATATTTAATATTTGAAGGAATTACTGTAGAATTAGACATGTAAGCATTTCAGAGTTCACGCATATACCATTTGTTTGGCTCTATAGATGTACGTTCTGTGCTTCAGAAATTGAGCAAAACAAAGAATGTGTGTTTAAAAAAAAATCATTGTAATAATAATAGCGTGTAAAGAGTTTGAATACTTGAGAATCCAAATTCAGATTCAAATTTATTTGTGCAGTACTCTTTACAGTTAGACTGTCTTAAAGCAGCTTTACAGAAATCGGTGCCTAATGTGAATCAGTGCCCTGTATTAATGACATTAATGACAAGTTTTTTGACCTGGAGCGTAAATGCAGGCTGTGCATATTGATGAAAGCTATATTGACCTTGTGTCTCTTTTTAGATGAGGTCCTCTCAGAGAACTTTCTAGACTACAAGAACCGTGGAGTGAATGGCTCACATAAAGGACAGATTGTGTGGAAGATTGACTCAAGTTCTTACTTTGTAGAGTGTAAGTGTTCCTGCTTTCTTCTTCTTCTTCTTCTGCTTCTTCTCCTCCTCCTCCTCCTCCTCCTCCTATGCCTTGTGCTCTTACTGAATACCTCCAGAAGTTTCTGAAGTTCAGTTACCCCCACTGGAATTGCTTTAGAACATCATATTTTAGCCGAGAGCTGCATCTCCATAAAACTAAACTTTTTGCTGTGTTTTTTTTATTACTCTCAAATGATCTTTTGCATCTCAAAAGTTACAGTCTCATATTTCAGAATGGAGGGTAAGATACATCTTCAGGATCAAAATGTTTTCATTATCAGATTTTGTCAGCATCATATTTCTGTGGGTTCATCTTTTATTTATGTGGATTAAAATCTTGTCTGTCAGATAGTGATGTTCTGTAGAGTCCGTGTTAAACTGTTATTAAATCCTTTATTTCAAATTGTTTTCCATCCTCAAACGATTCAGCAGTTAGTTAGCAGGATCCCACCTCCCTACCCTTACTATGCGGATATTTTCCTTATTATTTTCTTTTCTGTCCATATCTCTACCCAACTTGTTTCTGCTCTATGCGTCTCCATGTCTTTTTAGCTTATAGTGTGTTGCAGATGTGGAAGAGTTCTAAGGCTACTCTTCTGTTTCATCTCAGGAGAGACTCTGAGAGGCTCTGTAATTGTAATTAGAGTTAGAATTTAATGATTTATAATAATATTTAATATTTGAAGGAATTACTGTAGAATTAGACATGTAAGTTCACGCATATACCATTTGTCTCCATGTCTTTTTTAGCTTACAATCTGTTGCAGATGTGGAAAAGTTCTAAGGCTACTCTTCTGTTTCATCTCAAGTCAATCTCTGACTTTGTAGTTGTCAAAGCAGAGTATCTTGCCCTCTGCTTAAGGCAGTAACAGCACACCAAAACACAGATATTCTCTTGATTCTGTCAGAGATGGTTTTTAGGTTTACGCAGCTAGAGGTTGGAAACCTTCCTCAGGCAGTGTGTTGTTTGAGAAGATGTTTATTTATTTTAGCGTGAAAATTCTGTAATGTTCTGGTCCATTTCTGGTCCTAAATGTAGGTTACATTTTGTTCTGTTTATGAATAAACCACTAACCAAAGCTGCATAATTGTACAGATGAAACTGTGCCCCTGAACTTGGTTAGAATTTGTTTTAACTGCACTGCTGGGTTTATATGATGTAAACCATATACATGGTAACTTTAATGCTTTAATGCAATGTTTGCAGGATTTCTTCCAATTAGGTAATAATACTAATCATGATTTAAGATTCATGGAATGTCCATAAAGTATCCATTTTTGTAGGTATGCAAATCTATTTGAATTGCATAAATGTACTCATATAAACACAAACACAGGGCAAAATAGGACCAAATTTGTATCCTGGCTTTGGTTCTTATGTGAGAGAAACAGAGGTATCTGTTGCATCGGACCTTAGAGGATAAATTAGGTCTTTCAGAGAGTGAATCGCCGTTCATTACTCAGGTGACATGTAGCCAGGTGTGTGTTCTCCTTACGGTGAGGTAAGTAGGGCAGTGACAGAAGTGTGTCTGGCCTGTTTTCCACTGCTTGCCATTTTTAGAAGGCGTAGTAACTACGCAGGTGGACAGATTTAGCAGGGGACCCAGTTCACCTGGGAGATTCCCTAATGTTAGCAGCCATCCCTACTGTTCTGAGTTCATACCTACAAGGTGTGGGTTTTTTTCTCCCTCTGTCTTTCTCTCTTTCTCTCTCCTTCTTATTCTAACACACAGGCACGTACACAGCTTAGTTACCTAAGTGTCACTTCAATCAATAGTCACATCTTAAGATTTTCTCTGCAGGTTACATGTTCAGATCTTCAAATACAGTGTAAAACCTCATATTCTTTACATCACTGACACACACAGAATACCTCTGGACATATAACAGAGTCAGAATGCTATGCATTTCACATGAAATCACTTAAGTTCTTTCCACATCCATCTCAGAGTCATGATTTTCTTTCTCACTTTAGCAACCTGTCAACACAGTTTTGTTAGTGTGACAGATCAAAGTGTGACTTTCGCTCTCACTCTATCTCAGCCTTGTCTGTATAGATTATATCTTTATTTTACAGTTAAAACTACTTTATGCTCATGTGTAGTAACTAAAGCTGCTTTATCCACTGTTTTGCAAACAAAGAACTGAAGGCTAAATGTGATATCACCATGTTACTAAGGCTAAAGATCTGTTGTCTTAGCCTGATCAGCTGTACAAGGTAAGTCTTATTACTGATAAGCATTTTGATCAAGTCCATCATCCATACATCCATAGGGATTATTGCACTGGTGCACTGGAATATCACAGTGCTGACTATTGTCGTGTTAAATGTTTTACCTATAATGACTTAGAGATACATGACGATAGGATAGCCATCAGATAAACTAAGACTTTACCTTAATCTCACCACCAACTCCTTTGTTTTCTCTCTCTCGCTCTCTCTTTTTCTCTGCATATAGCTGAAACTAAGATTTGTTTCAAGTATTACCATGGTGTAAGTGGAGCATTGAGAGCCACGACTCCCAGTGTGACAGTGAAGAGCTCCTGTGCCAATGTGAGTACACACACACACACACTTTCTCTCTCTCTCTCTCTCTCTCTCTCTCTCTCCCTGTTTCTTCCACAGCATAAACTGACCTAATAATATGATCTGACAGGGGTCATTCAAATGGTGACCTGGTGACCTGTCTTTTGTCTGAAAACTAATTTACAGCCCAAACTCCTCATTTCCATCCTTACCCTATTCATTGTAACAATGTACCTTTAAATCATTTATTAAGGATGTTCTGTTCCTACCGTTAGGTGAAAGGTTAAGTGTATGACCTTTTTCCTCATTAGAGGTCAGGGGTCAGGATCCCTTTGTGTTTAGATTTTAATTACAACTCTATTGATTTAACTCTACATTATACATCTGTGTAGTTGAGATAGATAAATATATTTAACTGGATATAATTTAGATAGATATAATCTGTATGTGAAATGCAGGGTTGGGTAGTAATGGATTACATATAATCGGGATTACGTAATCAGATTTTTTTTAAAAAGTAACTATAATCAGCCCAGATTACATTTGAAAAAATGTGCAATTAGATTGCAGTTACATTGTCAAGAATTATGTGATTACATTTTTGATTTTGTCTTTAAAATATGGCAATTTTAAATTAAAATGAACATTTTGAGTAAGTGCTCCTCCTGTGTTACAATAGCAAACTCCTCCTTGTGGCCTTTGATTAAAAAACATCAGCAACAAAAAAAAGTACACCTTTGGACGTTTATGCCAGCATGTTTTTGTAAGGGTGATTTGATTTGACCAATTCTAAATACCGAATATGTTCTACTTTTTATCAAAGTAAGGTATTCCTCTCAGGTTGGCAGGTTGGCAGTTTTGTTAATAGTGACTTAACTAAGATTTGTTTTTGTTTTTTAATGATGATTTATGGATAATGGAGTTTTTATTCCTTTTTAGTTACACTGAAAATGGAAGATGAACATTTTGAGTAAGTGCTTCTCTTGTATTACAAGAGCAAAGCCCTCTACGTGGCCTTTGATTAAAAAACAGCAGCAACAAAAACTTACACAAAAGAGACAGCATGCCACATGCCAAACTACAGTACACCTGTAGTTTGTGCCAGCAGGCCTACTGGTTTTATTAAAGGGTAATTTGATTTGACCAACTGTAAATGCTGAACATGCAAAATGCATTTTATTTGCATTGAAAATATATTGAGATGTTTAAAGAGAAAAAAGAATAGTTGTGGAACTCGATTTTTTGTGGGGTGTTGTGTCCTTTTTTTTAGTAAAAGGTGCAGTATCTTCAATGTTCGATTTTGAAGCAATCCAAAAGTATTCAGATTAGATCACATTTTTTTTTGCAATCCAATTGATTATGTTACTAATTACAAAAATTGTCATGATTTTTGAATTCAGTAACTGACTATATTTCAAAGTAATCTTACCCAACCCTGATGAAATGTGACACAGTACATCTAGACCACGGTCCCAGTTCCACTCCTCCAGTCCAAAATACCTGACAGCATTAGAACTGATTGTTACGGCTGTTAAAATATATCCAGTATGAGAGGAAAGTGCGCCACTACAGTGCTGTGTGAAACTGGGAGGCAGGGTGAATCAATTAGGATCAAGCCCCTGCCCATAAGCTCATGTTTTCCACCCAACACTGTCAAACTACACAAAGCCCAACACAGAGAGTGGAATTACAGCACGTAAAAGGAGGGATTTGGAGAAACAGCATTCCTTTGATGAATACGAAGGGTCATGTGCCACGCCACGATCATCTTCCTCATCCCCCCGTCATTGTACTCTAGAAAAAGAGAAAAGAAAAAGCTATTTCTGTACTCCAGTGTCTTTTTGTTTCCTCCTCTTTCCTTCCTCCCAGCCATCATCTGGTTTTCTTTGTTGTAAATGGTTGTTTAATGAGATAACTGGTTGAAGGTGAATAGTACAGAGGAGACGCCCTCTATGCCCTGTCAGGTCCCAGAAATAACAGTCTGTAATAGATTTGTTTTTTCAGCGATTTCAAGTTCATTTCCAACTTTTGATTCTTAGAGCCAACTACACCTCGAGCCCTTGATAAGGTGAATGAGAAGTGCTATTTGGAAATGGCCAGGAATAGCAGAGCAGTTGCACTATACTAAATTGAAAAGGTGACAGAATCCAAAAACTTCTTTTTGAAGTACTTTAACATAATCCTTGGTATGGGCACAGTTAAAAGCCTTATATTTTAGGATCAGATAGCCTTGCTAACTAGCAATTGCAGCTAAGTGATGAACTGGATGTAGAAGTACAGTGTTAATGGATAAGCGTACTATTTTGTTGTTTATAAGGGTGTTACAGTAATAAGACAGGTCTATGGCAAATTGCTTTTTTGCGGTGCTGGAATAGCCAGATTTGGTCTTGGCCCATTAAATACTATTTTTATATTATGTAAGGCATCCATTGAATCTAAATAGCATTTGCATATGCTATTACCCAGTTTGTGCAGTCAGTGCCTAATGTTGATGTTTGAGCCTTTTGGGCTTTGAGGTTTGACAGCATACATTTTAGTTTTCATAAATAAACCCAGAATAACTTTAATTGTTTCAGAGTGAATATAACATATAATAGAACATGGTCATCACATTCTTTATTCTTTCTATAAGTTGTAATATTACAAAATGACCAAAGAAAAAAACCCAATAAAAGTCCGTTTAAAAAGACAAATAAAGGTCTACAGCTTCCATGATTTATTTTACTAAGATGACCCATTCCACGTTGCCATGTTCCTTTTCTGACACCGTGAAAAAAAAAAAATCAATATTCATGACTTTGAATGCAAACCTCTGGGTCATTTCTGTCATCCGTGCTTTGCGAACCTCTCTCTATCCGAAGATCGTGTTACCACAGTCAACAGCCATTGTGCTGTCTGGGCCCCCTGAAATGCTGAATGCCTCTGAACCTGATCTTCAGCATGGCTGCCCTTACCACAGGATCTGGGTGTTAAAAATAACCCACCGAGAGAAAGGGGGCAAAAAAGCCCAGGCTCAGGTGTATTAGATGGGTGCTGAGTGTGCCTGCGTGACAGACAGATGGATGGCAGAGGTAGAGGAGTCAGTCTGTTTATCTGGGTACGCTCCATTAACTCGGTTGTAACTTATTGCCGGGGGTGATCTATGGTTGGGCCAATGTCTCCAACTGTGCTGATGAGGAGGAGGAGGTGCAGGAGGAAGAAGGAGGATGCGATCCCCTGGGCTTCTGGTCGGGTAAGAGCACGATTCATTTTCGATATTGTCGGCAATGACAGATGTCTTGTGTCGTAGCAGAACAGCTGTACCTGTAAGGCCATTGAGAAGCAGCTTATACTCTTCAAAAGGACATCAAATACAGTGGTGATTCAGCCCCAGAAACACGTACCGCCGTCATGCTAGACAGAAAACAGAAGTCTCTTGGATAGATTTACTGCGATATGTTCTCCTTTGGTCTAAATTGAGTTAAAGTACATCAGAGAAACGATGCACCAGAGAGAGATGAGATTCTGACTGTTTAGGTCTATAATGCTGTTTTCAGATTCTATTTTCTTTCAAAAAGTTTATACTACAGAAGTTAGCTGGAAGTTGAACCATACAGGGCAGTCTCTGAGAGGAGATTAATGGGGAAAGCGTTAATTTGTTGCGGTCGAGGTGAAGACTGGTTTGCTGCATTGCCCTCAGAGGACCTTACACATCGACTGCACATTTATTTTAAGGTCTGAAACAAATCATTTATTTCCATTTTCAGCATTTTCATCTCCCAGTATGCAGGCTCAGCATCCAAAATCCGAGCTGTTCGGAATCACGCTTGACCCTCTTCCAGTAAAGGAAGATCTTCTTTTGTACATTTAACATTGTGTAGTTCCAAGGAGACGAGATTTGAGTACAGACTGTAATGTTTACATGATCACATACTGTATTACTGTGTACTGATGGTTTATTTATAAGTTTCAGTGACCCTCCGAAACATTATTACTTTGAACAAAACTCATTAAGTTGCTGAACGTCTGTTCTTTTACATCAAAAACCTATTAAGAAATATTTGAACTGTCTTGTGACTGACATGGTGTTCTCACAGATTTCATGTTACTGGTGTTACAAGCTCTAATAACACTTCATGGAGGGTTATGAAAATATGCACATAACTGAACTGTATGACATGATACTACGTAGCAATCTGTGGGTTCTAAAGTCAAAATATTTTTATTATTACTATATGCTCCATTATTGTGACATGGTCTAATACAATCTGTTTAGGTTTCTGTGGATGACTGCTTGTGCAGTTTGCCTCTTTCTGTCCCCTGTCTTAGCCCCAGTGTTTCTGGCATATGACTGGTTATGTTTTGACCTCTAAAAGGAATTTTGACATTTCTGTGGAGAGCAGAATGTTTTTGGTTTTTTTTTAATTTATTAGGGATTTTTTTTTTTTTTTTGTAAGATTTTAAGATTGTGATTTTCAGGATGTAAAGTGCTTTTAAAAATGCACCAGTCTTATTGGTCCAATGTCCTTTGCCACATGAAAAGATGGCACACTCTGCCTTTTTGGCAAACTTTGCTTCAGCACTGTGACATCTATCAGCTGAAGATGAGAGAGAGTGTCTATTTAAGCACATTTATGCAGAACTGTATAGTTTGTCCTTTACCATTCAGTGACTCAGCTGCTGATGGTGTGCCTGGCAGGAAGGCACTAAAGCATGCTTGGCTCTTTGTGATCTAATTCAGTTTATGAATGCTCCTATCTATCCAGACTTCCTTGTTCAGTAGTTTTCAACGGACATGGTGAAATGTGTCGTGTCTTTGTCCAAACAGTTTCCAACGAGATGCAGAGAGAGAGCGGAGAAACTGTATTTTGGGTGCATGTACTATGTATGAGCTGAGTGTTTAGAGATTTGATTTGGTTAAGCGCGGATACGCTTTTGTGTTCGTTTTTTTTTTTTTTTTTTTGGTTTTTGTTTGTTTGTTTTTGTTTGGTTTTCTGTGCGTAGTATTAGCTGTTTTTCTCTCACTCTGTTTCTTTTTGTGGCACTCTCTCGAGGGTGTATGCTGACTCACGGTCCCGCTACACTTGAATCTCACGTGGCTTTCGAACATTAGCATTCAGGAGGCATTCAGCTTTAATCAAACCTTCCTCTCTTTGTCTCTCAGTTCCCAGTGCACCTCAGACGTTACATGCACTCAGCGTCCTCCACCGCCACGTCGATGACTCTTTAAATAATAATCCCCCTTGTCCCGTCAGCAGAGCTCCAATCCGGAAGCCGGTGTTTTGATGACTATGCTACAGTTTTCTGAAAAAAATTCAATTAGCTCCGCTGTGTTCCAAACGGGGGCGCAGGTTCAAAAACGGTACAAGGGCAATGATGTAGCGTTGCCTCGGTGCTATGCCTGTTAGTGCTGTGGGTCATGCTGAAACAGAGTTTGTTACATTCGACCGTGCCCTTCAGGTCCAGAGGTGGCAAACTGCTAAAATTTGGATTAGCATTCAGAATTATAGTGATGGTTCTTACACGCGGTGAACGTTGTTTAGGAGATGATGACAGGTAAACAGTGGTTCGTGACTGGGCTGATACACTTCATCTAAAATTAATTTTAGAAGCATCTCCAAACATTTACCTCATGAGAGCCACACACCATACTGTTCTTTCCTCCGATGAATGGTTATAGAGACAATCTGATTTTAGAGACCAAAATTAAAATTTTTAAAATTATGTTGCCTGTATGAGTATCAAAGTGTTTATCATAGCAGTTCACTTAGTATAATTACAAACTATCAGCTTGTAATATCGCTATCTTTAATTGATATTCAAAATATTGTCAATTTTATGGTATACCTGTCAAATGTTTTATTTTTGTGAGCTTTCTCAGTGTGAATCGAAAGTTTCTTTTTTGTGTGTGTGAGACAGGGAGGCAGGGAACCTTGAGTGTTTGTAAAATTTCAGTTCAAAGACCTTGCCCTAGGACACAATGTCAGCCACTGAGAGGGTAGAAATATTAAAAGCAGCAGCACTCCAATACTAAATCACCATTTGTGGGTGGGAGAATTTGTACCAAAAACTCGTGTGGAGACCTAACCCTGAGATCCCGTGATGCCCAAGCCGCCGTATTATCATCCAAATCCCTCATTTGTGATTACGGTTTGTGTCGTGTGGTTCTAGACCTCTGGGATTGTTTTAATAGATTGTCAATGCCAAAAAAAACGAAAAAAAAAACAGCCAAAACACAGCTCATCGTTCACGGAAAGATATTTAGACCAGGGATTCAAGACAGCCTGCAGATTAGTTTTAATCTGTCTGTGTTTGCGGGTAATCTGTGAAAAGCCCTCCGGCCATTGTGTGTTGGGCATCATTGGGACGGCTTTTCCTTTCTTTACTTTGCTTTTGGGTTTTTTTTTCCCCTCCTTCTCTCTCCCCACAGTCAAGAGAATTTGCATCTCATCTCAGTGCAGCTGATCCAAGCACCTGCTCCCATGCTGAGTTTATTTTCATTCTTTTTTTCTTTTTTTTTCTATTTAGTTTGTTTGTGTCTTTTGTTTTTGATTGTCATGATTTCAAAGTCTTATGCAGACTTATAGTCTTACAGTCGGATACATGATTTTATGACATTCTAATGTGTTTAGTTGCATGTTTCTCCACAAATATAAAGCACACCCTGAGTTTCTAATTCACTTTTGATCTCAACAGAGTTAGTTTAAAGGCAGTGGTGTACAAAAAAGTGAGTTTGTGGAACAGGTATTCCAGAGTTGTCTACAACTAGTCTGTCTAGACATTGTTATTTTAAAGAATCTTTATCCTAATATAAAAACATCAGCTTAGCATCAGCTAATCTACAATTAAGATTTAGGACACAGAGTCACATCAGTTTTGAATAAACTGATCATGATAAACACAAACGAAAACACACACACAAACACATTTTGCCACTGTGTGCTTGCGTAACAGCCGTGTGGTGAAAGATGTGGTACTGGTGGTTCCCTGTCAGTTGTGATGTAGCTCTGCCTTTCCCTGTTCTGAGAAAAGCTGGTCCTTTGGGGCTTTCTCTCGTCCTTTTGCTCATCCTCTTCCTGGATGTGCGATCAATGGAGTGCTAATGAAGGCATGCTATTGATCCCTGCTGTTAGCTTGGGCTACTGTAATGGGCTTTAAACACAATATGTCAGACTGGGCTGCAGAGACAGGGAGAGAGGGAAGAAGAGATGGAAAAAATGGAGAGATGGAAAGGGGGGTGTAAAGACTCACAGAGTGACTCACTTCCCTCCACTCAGCCTCTTGCTGGCTTCCATTTCCCTCTATATTTTCTCTGTCTTACTAACTCCTCTTTAATTACTTATCCCTCTTCTTTCTTGTTTCTCTTCTCACTGCTCGTTTCCTCTTTTGCTCTGTCTGTTTCCCTAACTATTTTTAGGTTTCCTGGAAAGTTTTGGGGTTTTTGGAAGAGACTTAAAAAATTTATTTTAAAAGGAAAGCATCAGGGAATTCAGCCCCCCAACTCTCTGACACTCTCTCCCCTCTCTCTCTCTCTCTCTCTCTCTCTCTCTCTCTCTCTCTCTCTCCCTCTCTCTGTCTCTCTCTCTCTCTCTCTCCCCTTCTCTGTTTAGGTGCTTAAACCGGTGGTCAGTCCTGAGGTTAATCCAAGTCTGGGCAGCAGGAGACTCATCAGCTTCTCCCTGTCAGGTAAGTCAGAGAGAATTTTTCCTCTCCTCTCCTCTCTTTTTCCTATGTGTTTCTCTACTTAAATTCCTCTACTCTTCCTCTACTCCTCTCCTCTCTATTTCTGCTCCTGTCTTATTCTTCTTGTGCTCTTTTCTTCTTGTATTCATTTTGTATTCTTTCTTTCCTACTTTTCGTACTTGACACTGTCACTGTTACCTGGGAAACTATTGGACTACAGGAGTGTCTTACCATATGTCAGTGTCCTGGAGGAATAGTTGTCAGTGAAGTTAATTTGGCTCATTGGTTCTATTGGCTTAATTGGAGGGAATGTGAGGTTTTGCCTCTGTGTCATTGGACATGTGTGCTACACCTGTGGGTGAGCAATTAGTTTAGAGTCTCTGCCAGTTATGAATGATTTTCAAAATGATATTCAGTTGGACACAGAGATGGACAGTAAGTGCATTAATGGAAGGCAGCATCTGCTAATTTGAATAATGAGCTCTATTCAGCATTATGGAAAGATATTTTGTCATGTCCTTCTGAGTTTTCTTCTTTGACATAATAAGGTGAGTACTACCCTGAAGAGAGCTTTAGTGCTCTCTTTTAGAGAGCTCATTTCCAATAGTTTAATTTTGAATGATGTTGTACAGATCTCTAGCTGAATAATAATTTATCGAAAAATATGTACTGGCATTTTGCAGAGTATGAAAAATATATGATGGTTTTTAAATCATTTGAACACATTCGGAAGTATGTGTATTAAACTGCTGTGCAAGGGGACTTTTAAAGCAATTTCAAATAACACTAAATCATTGAAAAGAGGAAGAGTTCTATCTCAGATAAGCCTTTGGATAGAACCACTACCTCTACACATTCTTCTGCCTCTCTTTCCACCGTGGACAGATAAGACATGCAGTACAGTAATGCTCTTCCCCATCTCAAAGTACATTGTGATATCTGCTTTTTTTGTTCCTTTTATTTATTTATTTATTTTTTTTTTTACTTGAAACATTTTTCTGGCTCTATGTCTTAGTCTTTCCAAAAAAAGTTAGGAAAAAAAAGATAAAAGAACAGATATACTGGTTTGATCCTGTTCAGGAACGTCTCAGTCTTTCATGCACCTCCACTTTTTCCTGTTGATGTTGTTGAATCACTTTAAGAGCTTTTGTGGGTGTTTGTCCACCTTGACTCCGTTTTCATTTATGATGGCTACATCCCTTAAGGTTCACAAGTTTTATGATGTATACACCACAGTATATGTGCTTTTAGCAATTTATAAATGTAGTCCTACTCAATACTTTGATGGACTGGACTATAGCTCAGCATTGAGAACACCTTTTAAACTAAAACTTTTCTAAGGTCAGTCTTTGGATGGAATCTGCTTTTGAACAAAAAATGTTTTCCCTCATGTTTCTCTCCCTGTTTCTGTCTAGCATCCAACTTTACTCTCTAGTCTTTTTAGTGAGTCATGTCAGAATCCTCCCATGTTTTATGTATAACTGCTCTCTTGGGTGCCATGCTGAGGGAATGTCCTGGTACAAATATATGCGCATTACCAGCTTAGTGAGAGGATCTCGTTGTCGCTCACGTCCCTCGTGTACTGTACAATGTATGGTAATCCCGAGAGGTGCAGAGAAAAGAAAGTGTACATTAATTCAGCATGACAGTATATAGACAGACGAGCTGACGGAGACTAAATAGAGGGAGTCTCCGTACTGCTTTGTGATGTGTGGAGCAGTCAAGGAGCACCCACGGCACCCAGGACTGCCCTATCATAACCTGTCGACTTTGATCAATGGCCAGAGCTCCCACCCCTCGTTTACCACACTATTTCACAGACTGCCCGCCTCAAGCCTTAGGACTGGATGAATCGACCAGTCAACAACCTATTCCTTTACAGTTACAATCTCTATCTTCTCTCTCTCTCTCTCTCTCTCTCTCTCTCTCTCTCTCTCTCTCTATCTCTCTCTCTCTCGGCTACTGTTTTGTATTTTTGTTTTATCGTTGAATACGAAAATAACTAATGAGTTCTCTTGAGATCCTCTCTTTGCCTTCCTTCCTCGTATCTCGTAATTTTGTCGTTGTTTTTTTTTTTTTTTTTGCTAGTAAAACCCTGACATCTCTTGCAAGCTGGGATTTGAGAGCTTTTATGGCTTTAAAAGTATCCTCGTGAGGCTAGTGTTGGAATAAGAGCCTAGTGGAGGGGGATTGGTGGTTGAGTGGACACTGAGGGTCGAATGACAGAATGATAGAAATAGATGGGATGTGGTGCAGTAATTAACTTAGTAAATAACATCCTACTTCCAAAAGTGGATTTGTTCAGTTGAAGCTCTGAACTTACAGAAAACTATAGAACTTTGCTCTTAATTACTTTAAATGACCCAGAAGTTTTTGAGTATTGCCCATGCATGCCATTACTATCTTTCTGCTGCCTGCAGGAGCCCTCTACCATAAGATAGCACATTTGACCCTAAAGGCTTTAATTTTTTTTATTGATCTCTTGGAAGAATGCTTTTAGCTTTAGATCTCTCTAAAGAGAATCTCTCCGTTAAGTCTTTGGGATTTGTGTATCTTTCATATACTCTCCTTTCTCTTTACTTTCTTTTCCAGACATTCAGGCAGTGGGTCTTAAGAAGGGCATGTTCTTCAATCCTGACCCTTATCTGAAAATTGCCATCCAGCCCGGCAAACACAGCCTCTTCCCCGCTCTCCCTCACCACGGCCAGGAGAAGAGGTCCGGCATCGTCTGCAACACTGTCAATCCCGTCTGGAAGAGAGAGGTAAGTCTTTCTAGTCTCCTTTCACCATCCTTTCATGCTTTCTGAAGTTAACACTACACCACCTCTTCAGTCCCCATGGGTTCCATTCTGTTGTGACAAAAAAAAGAAAAGGCATGTCTCTTTCGTTGAGTCATTGAGTGAGGGTTTGACATTGAGTGAAGCACCTAACTCAGATGAAATGGCTGAGCAAGTTTTGGAGAACTCATTGAGATTCCGAGGTATTTTTGCCTGGGTGCTCATGAAAGAGCTCTAGTTGCCATAGCTCTACTATATTTGTTTGCAGCACACACTCATTCCTAACGCGGTTGATGAAGTCTGAGCGGTAACATGAAAAGAGTTACCCAGGGGATAACTCAGTTCTGTTAGCTCTCTGATGTTAATTTTGCCCCTGGCTTTGAAAACAAAACTCTGTTGGAGCACAAGGCCTCTGTGTTTTGCCTTCATTTCCTTTAGCTGTTTATGTTAAAAATAAACAATGATTTTTTTTTTTCTTCCAAAAAAAAAAAATCCTAGTTTCTCATAACCCGATTTGTAATGTTCATATTTTGATAAAAACGCTCTAGTGTTTAAAGTATGGACAAAACGTTGCCTAATGACTCTACATTTACCATGTGTGGATGAAATGAAAAATTTCAGCCTTTGGGAAATTGATTTCATAACTTGTCCAAAATTGTAAAGACTGGTGGTCTCTAAGGGCATAAAAAAGGCACATAAACCAACCCAAAACCCACACCACTCATCAAACAAACCTGTCACTTCTATGTGACAGTGCTGATGGATTGGAGCATGCCCCAGCCTGCCTCTTCCCTAACACTCAGACAGATAGCTGATGTGTGAAATGACTAGCAAATGGCATAGAGAAACTTGGATCCGTCACTTCGGTTCTTTTCTATCTCTCACACCCGTGTTGCAAGTACTGGATATGTGAACATTAACAGTGAAAAACATTTATGCTCTGGAACACGGAAAATTTGGAACCAAATGCTTAATGCAAAGACCTTGGAAAGGAAAGGCAGATTTGAAATTGACCTGTAATTATTCAAAATGGAGGGACCTAAATTAAATGTTTAAAAGAACCTGAACAATGGCTTTTTTTTTTTAATCAGGAGGAATTATGCCGGTTTCTAAAAGGAATTTTTTGTTTGTGCAAAACTATAGCCACAACCTCCATTAGAGGCTTTTTTTAGAATAATGTCAGTGGGGCAAGCTGTAGATTTCATTTGTGAAACGATTTCAGTAAACCTCCTGAGCAGCATTGGCTCAAATGAATGCAATAATGCATAATTGGTTCAATAAAATGTCATTGTGAGGGAAGGGGATTGAATATGAGATCTAATATGGTCAATTTTGTGTGAGAAAACCAAAAAAAAAAAAAAAAACTGCACACACATTAGGAAAGAAGGAGTAATGATAAAGCTACGAGGAAGGTTTGCTATATGTAGGAGTAAACAAGGTTCGTGAGTTATTATTGTAAATAAAATCATAAAATCTTGCATTTTGTTTGTTCTGTTCCCTGTAACCATCTTTTGTGACAGCAGTATAAGCCTCTAATTTTTTTTTTTATTTCCATTTCTGCGCAGCTGTTTTACATTAAGTCTTTAGAGTAGGAATTTGCTCATTCAGACCAATTTTAGAAACAATTTGTTTGACTCTCGAATGGCGATACAGAGTCAGGGTGCTGGCTGTGAAATTAATGTATTTCATTACCATGTAAAATGCCATAGAATGTTCTAGAAGAAATGAAGGTATCAGAAATTTGATTTGCTGTTGAGGAGCAGAAGCTATGATAGCAGATAGTGGTACATGGAAGAATGGCCTAAAGAGGAGAAAAGACAACTCTCTGGACAATGATGGTATAATTATAACATATACTTACAGCCTTTTTTTATCACCTTGAAATAACGTTGCCGAAACCTCCTGTCCTTATGACAAACATAGCAGAACATACAAGAACAGTGCCATTGTACCAAGCACACCGGTTAGTGAAAAACATATTACATTTCATATCTCATCCTTGGATCTTCTCTAGGGAACTTCCCTTTGATAATCCTCTTGCCAGATGTTTCATTTGGTTCTTCAGGTTCCCTCTGTCTCTTGGCTTGCACCAGCTAAAGCAGTGGCATGAGTAGTAAGCTTGCACAGTTGCTTTAAGTTGAAACTGCACACTGAAGACAGCTGAAATTACCTTGTTATCTGTCTTTGTAGTTCAGGAAGCTGGTGCCAGCTTCTCAATAGTTTATTTACACCAACGTGCCCGCAAGCCTTTTGTGTGCACGCTATCTATGTGTCTTTAATTGCTCTTTCCACTGCTAATGACAAATGCTTAAACATGCTGCTTAAACATTCTTGCAAATTGCAAGCAATTATTATTCCTATATCTCTCTCAGAAAATGTGCTCATATGAATGCACTCCAAGAAACATCTTTAATGCAAATAAGTTGAGTCAGGGAAAAACAACAGACTTTTTGAAGACCTTCAAGACTAGGCCCAAGTTATTGCTCCAATTCAGAGATGATTTGAATCAAAACGGGGCATGGTGGTGCAGTGGTTAGCGCTGTCGCCTCACAGCCAGAAGGGTCAGGGTTTGATTCTCGGCTGGGCGGCCAGGGTTCGGTTTCCTCCCTCAGTCCAGGGTTGGGTTTCCTCCCACAGTCCAAAGACATGCAGGTTAGGTGAATTGGAGACACTAAATTGCATATGAATAAATTCATTCATAAATTGGTATGAATGTGAGTGTGTTTGTCTGTGTGTCTGCCTGGTGACCTGTCCGGGGTGTTTCCCCCCCTTTCGCCCAATGAGATGGCTTGAAAAAACATGACCATTTTTAGGATAAGTGGCTTTGTAAATGAGTGAGTGAACATCCTTTTATAAGTGTGTGAATTATATCTGGTGTTATTATTTATTTAGTTATTGTTTCACAGTAAAGATTCTAGATAATTATATGTGACTAAGGAGAGTGAATCAGTTCTATTCTTGTAACCTACTCATAAAATTGTGTTATATTTGTGCTGTGGTTTTTACTGTACAATCACTCTTTTATTTATTTATTTATTTATTTAATCTTATTATTTTATTCCTTTAATGAGCAAGATATTGTTCCTAAAAATAACTGAGTGCATTTGCGATCCATTGTTTCAGACCCAAGTATGAAAATGCTTTGCACCTCACCTACAAACAGCAATACTGTGCCTGGTCTGCTGTAAAAGTAAAAGTGGTCTCCTGATGGTTGTGCTAAGCCATGCGGCTCTTTTCATCCTATCTGTTCCTTCTATCTGCTCACCCTAGCCATAAATTGCACGCTGTCTCTGACCTCTAACGTCTCGTGAAATATATGGCATATGAAGTCATATAGGCGGCAGTAATTCGGGATGATGAAATGTAGGTCTGTCTCCAGCTCTATGCACGGCCAACCGAGTAGAAAGGATTTTGACTCCATAGCAGGAGCACACGTGACCTCTGCTAGTTTTCTATAGTGATGGGTCTCCTCTAAGGTTGATGGAACCATTACGTGCTTTTGTGGATGAAACTTGGCCACATTTACGCTCCACTACAGCGAACCTGAAGTTCCCAGCATTGATTCAGATTTAAGGGGTTGGATGGTTTTCCAGATATGTAGGTTGTATTGGGTATGTTCCATGTTTCCAAAATCCTTTGAATGAAGACTATTTCTGCGCTAGGTAAGCCCCCATGTTTTCCATGTTCTGTGTTCTACGTTTCTGAGAGTAAGCACTTCTTGCTCTTTTTTTTTTTTTTTTTTATCCCTCCCATCATGTCTACCCATTCCCACAGATGAGGTAAATGTCAAAGGGGCAGGTAGTAGAATTCTGTTGGATCATATAGGGAAAACTATGCTGGAGTGTGAGGGAGGGGAGACCGCCTGAAAACACAAGCATGACACGGTTAGAAAGATCTTCGTGCCTGAGCAGACATTTAATTGCACTCTACCTTACACCCCAGGCATAGCCAAACTCGCCCAAACACCTCTTTCAATCCTTAGCCCTCCCTCTGCTCCACACTGCTCTTTCTCCAGGTCCTTCCCTCTGAACGTTCAGTAAAAAGGGACCACCTGGTTGCTGTGAGAGGAAATGAGGGACGATTTTCTTTTGGTCATCCAGTGTGGAGTCCAGTTGCTTCACGGTTTCGTCATCCTTTTTTTTTTTTTTTGAATAATGTATTTAACAGGCTGGTTGGTCTAACCTTCTCGGCCTTGTATTTTAAATGCATTATTTTTTAAATAGTCACATCTACACATTTATTTCTTCACTAGGTGTGCCTTGTAAATTTCTCTTGCATTTGCCCTTGGCTACAAACAGAGCCCCTGGCTTTGCCATCACATTCATCACTGTCTGCACAATCGATGCCAATTCCCATACTGCTGTATCCTTTCCCACACTAATATTTCCATTTGTGTAAACAAATACTGCAAAGCAATTGTATAATGTCTTTTTAATACGGGATGCTTTGGATCCACATTAAATGTTTTAAATATCTTCCCCCATCAGTTCACTCTGCTTCAGGTCTAAAGTTATAGTTTAAGATGGATACCCACTGATACTGATAAGTTCAAAGAACTGCTTTGTAGAACTATTAAAGCATTCATTAATTTAGTGTGCATATGTCTGACATTTGCTTTCTGAGTTAGACAGCTGGCCAATGGCAAACACCCCCCCCCGTACCACCACTTGGGGTAGCACTTCTTAATACTGTAGCCGAGAGGCATTGTAGATGTCATTTGTGGGGTGAAATGAAATTAATGCTGTTCCAAGTGATATTCAGTAGTAAACATACTGGAGGACACATGGAGAGGTTTAACTGATTTGTTTAGGTGCAAATCCATTCACATTCATTTTTTAATGGCTTTGTACACCACTCCTTCTCTTTGTTTCATCTGACAAGATCTCTCTGGGCAGTAAAAAAGCTTTTGAGTCAGCAGACTTGTCTTGTAGCATGATTAGCACCATCCCTCTTCTTCCCTGATATATATATATATATGTGTGTGTGTGTGTGTGTGTGTGTGTGTATTCTTTTCTTTTCTAGACATCTGTAAGCTGTAGGCACTATAAGTTTACATGAATGAATCACTAATCAAACCTCCGCACTCTTAGTTACTATAATGTAATGTATTCGTTTGATTACAGACGACTGAGTGAGGTCCATATGGGTACACCCCATGCATCCCACTGATGTTTCTCATCATAAACTGGAGGGGAGAAAATGTTCAGTGAGTCCGGTCCTCAGAGAGGGTAGTGCAACATTATGCAACAGTGGACAGAGATAAACTGTTTCTCCCCTGTGGTTTACGCTGCTGTAAAATACAGGCCACGGCAGTTGTACAGGTCATCTCCACAGGGAACAGGGGGAAAGACCCTCTGACAGTGAAATCACCCTATTTTATTATACACCTGTGAGGAAGTTCAACTCCTTCCTTAGAGTCTGCATGTATATCTGCTCCTACAAGGTTTTACACCATCTGAACAACTAATGAGTTAAACAGTTAAAGCTAAGAATTGTTCTTGTACTCTAGCCTAAACCAAACACAAGGATTAGTGAAACTATTTCCTCTGACTTGAAGTAGGTGGGGAATATGAAGAATATAAAATCTTCATTTGCACATCCTGAGTCATTTCCAACCTTGCTTTGCATAGCAAGAGAATGAAAGAGAGAGAGAGACAGAGAGCGAGAGAGAGCAAGAGGGAAAGGGAGAGGGAGAGGGAGGACTGGAATTTGGGAGAGACACGAGACAAATAAATAAGAGTGGTTGACATGACCTCTTCGCTCACTGTGACAAATCTTTTTTCAACTTGAAAACTGTTTTAATGCCTGGCGCTGTCACACTCCATCCAGTCTGCCATATTTCCTGCCTTTGCCATCCTACAGGCTGCGAGAGAAACACCGCCTGAATCAGCAAAGGCCATCTCATCAGCCTGTGCCAGATGAGATACGTTGGTATCATTCAAGTTCACCATTTGGACCTGTGCAGCGCTTAAATCTTTCTTCTGGCTTCCAAAGCTTTTTAATTTTCAGTTTTTGTCCAACGAAGACATGGGCACTCTGACTTGGCAGTTGCAAGGAACCTAGAACAGATTGTTCTAGAGGGGGTAAGAAGTGCCAGTTGGACTTCTCTCAGAGACAATTAGACGTGCCGCCCGCTGAGATGTCTGCTTGTCTCTGGTGGCCGCATGCTGCATTTTGACTAGCAGGAACAGGACATCAGTACTTCTCATTGCTGTTATCGTTAAACTGCAGCCTGGAAATTTTGAGCGTGGTATTTTGAAATGTATAGTTCTGTTCTTTTCTTACTTTCTCAGCCATGCACCTGTGATTAGGGAAACAGCCGGCAGTAGTTGTTGACTCCGGAGCTTGTTTGTTTGTTTGTTTGTTTTGTTTGTGTGTTTGTTTACTCCTCACACACCCACCCGTTGGCCTCAGCTGGCTCCTGTTGAGTGTTGTTGCAGAGCCCAATCTCTCCAGCGCTGTAGGAGCCACAGAGAGGGGGTGGATGAACTTCAGGGAGCACTGACTTAATTACACTCAACATGCCTAACACCCCCATGTCTTTGCTCTCATTAAGGCAAAACAACTGTGTAAGTCGCTGGTCTAGTCTAGCCAGTCACTCGAAAGCAGCTTTAGCTTTACCTGTCTAGTTTGTTCAGTTCCAGGACTCACTGCACAGCCCTGTACTTGTCCAGACCAGAATTACTGTAAAACACCATAGCTGTAGCTTCCCAGGTGGCTGGAGGCCAGTTGAAGGCCAAGGTGGACACAAAAAGTTGTTTTCTCACCAATAAGCAGGTGTAATAATGTCTCTCAGCACATGGTGAAGCTACAAACAACATGAGGATACTGGTGAGAAAGCAGTGTATCCAAAAGGCTGATACAAACCTCACTGACAGGGCTTGCAATGTTGTTCTATCTACACTCTTGGTTGTTCCACCCCCTGTTATTATTTACTGAGCTGTAGAGACTCCCTTACTGCTGTTTTAGCTTGACATCTGTTGTCACAGCGGTTGCCTGATGGTAAATCTCAATTTTTGAATGCGTTACAGCAGGAATTCTTTAATAAACCAAGTCCAAATGGTAATAAAGATCTGGGCTACATGGAAAAAAAAGCAATGAATGGATTAAAACTCTTAATTAGAACAAGCAGGGTTTTCTCTTTCCACTTTTACGCAGTCCCAAAATGAGGAGGAAGCTTTAATTTTCAATTAAAAACATTCACTGAAGAAGACAGAGCTGCGGGGCACAGAGCAAAGACTGCTGGGTGTAAATTGTGCTCAGCTGCATAGATTGGATTTTCAGGGCCTGTTGGGCTATGTGTGTGTGTGTGTGTGTGTGTGTGTGTGCATGTGTGTGGCACTAACTAGGCCAGTAAACAGTAGGGGAAGACTCATCACTTCGAATAGCTATGTCTCATACACAGATTGCAGCTGAAATGCAAGTATGATGTGTGTGAGTGTGTATGTTTGCCTAAGCTTCTCAGCACTAATTTTCTCAATTTACCCTCACCAGTTCCCCAGAAATCCATCATTACTCAAATTACTATTCTACGAAAATGAATCCAAGCTAAGTCTTTTTGTTCTTAAGCTTGTCCTTGGTTTTATTAATATGCCAAAAAATTTAACCACAGCCAGGTTTTACCTGATCTTCGTTACAACAGAGCTGATTAGATTCTGTCTCAGCTACAAGGCAGTTTCATTCTATCACTTGTACCTAACAGGATACTAGAGTCCTCTGAGAGTCCTTGACACTTGGACCAGGTTCAGACCTCTCTCTCTCTCTAATCCCTGGCTGAGACAGGGAGCATTTTAAGCACCTTGGACAGCTCTGGGCTTTTGTTGGCAGGCCGGGCCCCTTCAGCACTGTAGACAGCTGCAGAGACAGAGCCGCAGTCTCTAACCCATGCCAGGCAATGTTACCTTACATAGGACAGAACTGCTGTGGAGAAAACATTGAAACTGTGCAGTCATTTGCCCCATGCTTTCCCATAATTACCCCAAATTTGTTTCTACAGCTAGACAGGCAGTCATGTTCAAACTATCCATGCAACAATGTGGCATTCCAAGTAATTCCTAACAATTATTGATTTATGGTTCAAATGACATGACAGAAGAATTTGTCTGACCAACCAAGCAATATTTGTGTATCTAAAATAGTGTTAATATCCCTGTTACTAAAATAAACTTCAGTATTTTCACTAGGCTGTTTTATTGCACACATATATTCACAGATATTCACACAATGCCTTACTCTTTTACCTCTTTCGACAGCGTTTTAACTTTGTGTCTCTGCCTACGGATGTACTGGAGATTGAGGTGAAAGACAAGTTTGCCAAGAGCAGGCCAATCATCAAACGTTTCCTGGGAAAGCTGTCTATGCCTGTACAAAGGCTGCTGGAAAAGCATGCTATTGGGTTTGTGCTCCTTATTTACCCATGTTTACCCATATTTATTCTCTTTTCCCAGCTTTTTGAAATGCTAAGGACCCTAATCTACAATAATACGTTCATTTATTTGTTTATCTCTCTGGACAGTGACCGTGTGGTGAGCTATTCTCTAGGACGCAGGCTCCCAACAGACCATGTCAGTGGACAGCTACAGTTCCGGTTCGAGATAACGTCTTCAATTCATCCAGGTCCCCTGCGTGTTCACTTTGTACCTCCCTAGCACACTCTCACAAAGACTCCCTAACAAATTCAATTGAACCAGCTTCTATCAAAGTATGTTCAGATATATCTATATGATCGCTCAAAAGCAACTTCCACAGACAACCAGATTCAATTTTACTGAGGTCACCTTTGTGCAAGCTACTTATGGTAAATGATGATATGTATTCTAATGTATTTGAGGATTCTGTCTTTGCTCAGAGATGATAATATATTTGCCCCTCTCCACCCTCCCCACCCCCACTGTGGCAGATGATGAGGAGGTGTCCCTCAGCATGGAACCAGACGGTGTTGTGGAGCATGACCAACAGAATCAGGAGGATCAAAACGTGGACCCTCCAGCCCCTGCTGAACCAGCTGCGGAGGATGCACTGAGCTTGGGTCTGGACGTCCCAGACCTTCCTGCTGATAGTACCGTGGACATGGAGACCCATGACCCTGAAATTCCACCAGCCGAACCCCATTGCCCTGAAAATGCAAACACCCAGTCTGAGGAAGAGGGGGCTCCAGCAGAGGATGAGGAAACAGAGCGTGCCTCAGTGGTAGCAGTAAGACAGGAGGAGGAGGAGGTGCCCAGCTCAGATCACGAAGCTGAGCCTGAGGAGCAAGGCTCCAGTGAGCAGGACCAAGTTCAGGAGCAAGGAGAAGCTGCAGAGGAGTCATATGATGAGTTGCCAGAAGTTCATAGTGCTGAAGGTACAGACGCAAATGAGAATGAATCAAGAGTAGAAGATGGAGAAGTGGAGAGTCCAGTAGTAGATGGGTCCATGGCTTCTGAAGAGATTGAGGTGCAAGAAGAAGAAGAAGGAGACGGTGAGGAGTCTTGCTCCCGACAAATGCGAAACGCCATGAAACGAAGGAGTCGCCCCTGCTCACTCCCAGTGTCTGAACTGGAGACAGTCATTGCCTCTGCCTGTGGTGACCCTGAGACTCCACGCACACATTACATTCGTATCCATCACTTGCTCCACAGCCTACCTTCCGCCCAACAGGACTCTAACAGCCAGGAGGATGAGGAAGTTTGCGTCGACCAGGAGACCTCTGAGGAGGTCACTCTTAAACCCTCAGAGGATAAGGAGGAAGGGGGAGTGGAAGAGGAGGAGGGACCCTCGGAGACTCAGTCGCCCTCACAGGTTCCAGAATGCCATGGTCCCTGCTGTCGCAGGACTCTTCCAAGGAGCCTGTCCATCGAGCGTCTGTCTGAGCTCAACCAGCTGCTGGGGAGTGAGCGACTCTTGCTGCCTACCCCACAGCCGGAGAGTGAAAACAGTGAGGCGGGTGTTTGTGTGGGACGAGGTCCTAGGGAGAGTGAGTGCGAGCTTTGTGACAACTCCTGCTATAGCACCTCTTGTTACAGCACCTCCTGCTATAGCACCTCCTGCTACAGCAATTCTGGTTACGAGGGGCGTAATCGTTTCTGTAGCCACACACGACTCTCCTCTGTGGACAGCACTCGCCTCTCTGAGAGTACTGTTTTCTCCTCACAAGAGGAAGAAGAGGAGGAGAACAGTGCCTTCGAATCTGTGCCGGACTCAGTGCAGAGCCCAGATATACGAGAACCAGGAGACGGGTCGGTCCAGTGGACGGAGGATCAAACAGAAGGAGGCGACCAGGGTCGAGAGGAGGCTGAGGAGTCACCGGTTGCTGGACCTAGTACCAGGACATCAGGTGAGGAGCGCTAGTTTTCTAAAATACAGCAACACCTTGCTTGCAAAATTACTTCTAAGAGACAAATGATATCTGATGTTCATGAAATGGTGTACTTTTGGCAAGGTAGTCTGCCTTCTTTGCAGTCATCTTCTTCATAAAACACCAAAAGAACACATCATACTTGCATATGCTATTTGTGCCCTTTTATCAATTAATTATAGGTCAGTAATGACTGATATATTATTGGAGTAGCTGATTTTTTTCACCACTCTAGGCAAGTGGGCTGTACTTTAGCGTTCACTTTCCTTTCAGGCCTCAGATAGTGTTTTCAGTTCACTAAAACATGAGCTGCTTCCATTTGTAATATTTGTCTTGACAAATGGTTCTTGATGAAAACATCAAGCTGTGCGGTTGTAGATGCAGTAATTGCCTGATCGGATCACTTTTTGATAATGAATAACAGAGGTGTGTTTAGTAAGCGCCGGGGAAAGTGACAGGCTTGGGAATGACTGTTTTGACAGGCAATTAGTCCAAGGAGTCAGGGACGCCGTTGCCTCTGTCCCTTCAGACTCGTGGTTGATGACTGTCAGTTTTCCTCACTAATTAATGCTTAACACCTCCTGCTGGCTTCATTTAGTGAACACTGACAAAGAGGAGTCACCACCTCCCTGTACGTTTTTAAAGCTCTGCAGGACAGGTCAGCAGGCTAAGGTGATAGTGGCCTGTTAGAGTGGAATTCTTTAAAGTTGGATGACTCCTCCAACACTTTCACTTTTCCTCAGTGAGTTTACGTATTGTTGTTCACAAGTATGAATCCTAATTTGCTTTGTTACTTAGAATCCAGGGGGTGTGGATCCATCTGGATGTTAGCGTTCGCATACTGGCCGCAACATTTCAACCCCATTATGACGATAAGAGATAAATTAAATAGTAATTTTGAGGTTGAACTCATTTGAGGCTTTTTCTCATGTCAGTGTACTTAGGCTATTTTATTATGCTTGTAGAGGTTTTGGAAACCCTTGTTAAATGAAGTCTCTATCCACTTCTCTCTCTCTCTCTCTCTCTCTCTCTCTCTTTATTCATGCTTTGAACCATTTCTTTCTTGTTTTCTTAACCTGCCCCGAGTCTTTTTGAGTGTACTGTATTGCATGTTGGTTCTCATTAAAGTGATATATAATGTAGGTCACAAAGCATTGAAGAAAATGCTTGATAGCATGCTGTCCCACTTCACAGTCTGTCAACAGTCCTTTTTCCTTTTTTTTTTTCTTTATCTTTACCTACTCCAAAGTTATTTTAGCCCGCTTAGAATCTCTTGAAAATGTTGAATACCGTCACCAAGGTAACAAACTCCTCACTTTGTTGTGTTATAGCCAACAATTTAAAAATACAAGGAAATTTAATACTGGTGATATAGCTGACTGACATGCAGCATATAATATACACATTGACCTGCTTGTGCCTGTGGAGCTGAGCTTGGATGAAATGACCAACCCAAGCCAAGGATAAGATATATGAGCATGGAGACAGGAGTTGTCAACGTTCATCACATAGCATGACGTGGACTGCTAAGCTACATATAAGTTCAAATTGGCCTGCTTTGGCTCTAGTTTGAATTCCTAAACACCCTTTTCCTGTTTTTTCTTCCTATTTATATATATTCGGCTTGATTAAAGTTTACATTACATTTTTCAAGTTGAGTAATCTTCCAACTGACTTCTGCAAAGCATCTGATGGATAGACAGCTCAGCAGTCCAAGGATGAGAGCATTCTGTAGATTTAACAGAATCAAGCTGTGCTTGTGCTGTAAGAAAGATTTGCCACTCTAATCGTAATGCCTATGTTGATTTCATGTTCACCAAGTAGATGTTCACCAAATAGTTAAATTCATGTAGATTTAACAGAATCAAGCTGTGCTTGTGCTGTAAGAAAGATTTGCCACTCTAATCGTAATGCCTATGTTGATTTCATGTTCAACAACCATTTTGGATAGTTTAATGAACAAATTGCTGGTGAGACGGGGCAGAGGAGTGAGGAGGAATTTGGAGTGTGGCATAAGAACTGACCATTTCGAGGGGTAAAAGGCTACCACAACTTTTACATCCTCCTTGCCATCTCTTTATTTACTCTCTTGTAATATGGCGAAATTGGATTTCCACCTCTCTCAGGATGCATCCGACCAGGATAATAGCCTCTCCCATCCTTGTGTCTTATCCATGATGCTGTTTGGCTGCTACAATTCCCGATCTTCACAACGAAAATAAATATATAAATAAATAAATAAATATAGAGAAATGAAGATACTTCTTCTTAGCTTTCACATATATCTTATAATTATGATATATGATTTTTGTACATGTTGTACAGCCAATTGCCTAGATTTTTTTTTTTCTTCTTCTTGTTTTCCTCACTTTTATAGGCAATAGCCTTTTGCCATGCAGTCACCATCCAGTCAGTCAGCTACCTGCTTTGCGACCTGATCCCCACCATTACCCAAGTATTGATGAACCGTTGCCACCAAGTAAGACTTCCTGGTCACCCCTTCATCCATGTTCCATGTGCTTATTTGCATGTGTGGGCGTCTGTTTGTCTGTGTGTATGTGTGTGTGCACGTGTCACTACAAAGTCCTTGTCATTGTCTTGTCTTTTCTCTTGTTTTCACCACTGATGTGTATTTAGTGAGTGTGAAAGTGTGATTGATACTGTTTATGACAGAGCTCATCATTTCGCCTCATCTGACTGTTTTTGGGGAATGTGACTCTACTGACATGCATGTCAATGCTCCTTCATAACTAGCCTCTCTTTAGGACCTCACTAATTACCATCATCCCCTCTCAGGACTTTTCAGACCCTCTTACCAACCCACCTCTCCCATCTCCTCTGATTTGAGATTTCAAAACTCATTAAATGTACCAGTCAAAGGTTGGCGTCTCTCAAAAGCCAGAGTCACTTTGCAGAGGAAAATAGAGATTCAATACAAGAACCTTCAAGTTCTTCAAGACACCATAAGATGCTCTAGGTCTAATCCTCTGGCTTGTTCTTCAAAACATCCCACTCCAATATCAACTTGGTTTCTTATTTCTCTCTTCTTATGCTCTGATTAAAATGAGGGTTAGAAGAAAAGGCTGTCTGCACCTCAACCGGTTCACAGTAACGAGAGATGGACACTGACCGTGCTTTCGTATACAAGTCCAAAGATCACTTAGAGGCACTCAAAGCGCTATTGACATAAATGAGTTCTACACTCTAGAGATCGGAGAGATCTCCCTCATCTAAGGGGCCCTTTTTTACTGGTCTCCATAGTGACCAGTTTTAGAGAGGCAGTGGCAGTGCAGGGAATAGCAGTCTATGTTTATGATTGTTAAGCACTGACATTTCAGAGACTGAATACCATCAGCTGAGAGCTAAAGATATCAGTGAATAGGAGCACAAAGTCAACAAGTCTACTGAAAGGATTAGATAAACTGAGACATCTAGCAAGCTAATATATCACTTTTTTTTATTGAGTTGCACAATCAGCTTTTAACAATGTGACCATGTGAGGAACTGAAACAGGACTCTTTCAACTTCAGAGTGCATAATAGTATCTTAAAAAAAAAAAACTTTTGCTCATAGCAGTGGGTGAGTTACTGTGGTTCCAGAATGAAAGAAACATTTCACTATTAACACCCTTTTTTTTCTCTTGGATATGTATTTATTCAGCTCTTGTGTGTGTCAGTGCTGTGACTTGGTGCAATGTCACGCAAACGGGTACCCTGCTGAGCTTTGGTTTTTACTATGAAATGGGCACACGTACAGAATGCTAAAAATAGCCTCCAAAAATCCTACTCCGCAAGGAAGGTTTAGAGGCAAGCTTTGACAGGCACAAATACTGCACTCAAAACAAGATTCACATCAAACGTATTAGTGCCTGCTCTGGAGACCTGCTCATATGTTCTCTGAGAGAAGACATGAATACATATTTATTTTGTGTATTTATATTAACACGTATTTTATATAATATGCATTTATTTTACATATTTATATTAACACATGTTTAATAAAGACATTAACTATTGATTGGATTAGAGTGAGACTGATATTGCTGGAATATATCATAGCACTGCATTAAAAATGTTGATGGAGATCGAGATTGAGCTTTAGGCCGGATGCCCTCCTCTCATAGTTCAGAATAAATTAACAGCTTCTACCACTGTAATTTCACCAGCTGATTTCCTCATTGTAGCGCATATGGTACTCTGTAGCAAGGCAAATTGCAAATCTCAGTTACGAAGTACTGCGCTAAAAAAGAAGACAATGATGATGAATCAGGGTTTTTTTTCTTTTTCTTTTGAAGAATACCCGTTTTTAAACTTTCAAAACAAAGAAAAGAAATAACTAACATGCATTGTTCCAGCTGCAAAACTGGCACAGTAAATCACCCACTAGACTATATTTGCCAGATCTGAAAATATCTTGGAAGCATTTCACATGTGTAAACAGCTGGCCAGTGTTACTGTAAGAATGACTGATTAACTGTCCAAAACTGGATTAGCTGGAAGATATTTTTGTACATTTGCCCCTCAACATGCATGCTGTAGTATTCACCTTTTTCTACATTACAGGCACTTCACAGCATTCTCTGCTGTCCTCTTTTATTTTATTTATTTTGTTGTTGTTGTTGTTTTTTGTTTTTTAGCTGTCATCTCAGAACAGCCATAAATTTACTACCTACAACACCATGCTCTAACATTGGGTCATTTTTGCTTATTTTGGAATATGTAATGAAAATTATAGCTTATTTTCTTTAGAATGAAGCGTGCATCTTATAACATTCATGAATACGCTGATACAGCCTACAGCTGTAGTTTAAACAAAATGTATGGGTTGTAAGGACAGGATGAGGATGATGCAGAGAAACAGAGAGACAGAGAGAGAGAAACAGAGAGAGAGAGAGAGAGAGAGAGAGAGAAAGAGGGCCTTTGTGATGCTGTTGTGTAGACTTGGAACAATGCTGTGGTTATACTCTTTTACTGGTCTGTGACAGTTGTCACTAACACAAACCCACACTATACTGTCATTCATAAGCTTCAGTTGTCACTTCAGTCACTACACAAAAGAAGGTTACACCTCCAGTTCAGTGTAATGCTTATCATACCTCTTAACCAGAAGTGGTCTGTCAGTTGATTGGGTAGAGCTCTCCGATCCTGGCCAATGAGAAAACTGTCCTCAGAGGCAAATATTGGTGATATGCTACCATGTAATTGGGGTATTTTATAGTGTTCTGGGTTGCCATAAACAGACAGGCATTAGGGGAGAATGACAAAGTCAGCACCAGGTTTTCTGTTTGGTCTGTAAATGCTTATGTTGTGATTGGGTCTGAGGAGGCTGATCCTGGATCAGTAGGGACCAATAACGTCTCCCTTGAGCCTCATTCTCCGCAGTCAGGCCTATAAACAGCTGGACAACCTGACAGAAATGTTCGCCTGGCTCCCCACATAGAGAAGTAAATCAGCCACCACGTATACAGGCACACACAAGCATGAACCCAGCCACACCCCCCCCCCCCCCCCCCCCCCACACACACACACACACACACACACATATGCATGCATTCACACACACGTGCACACACACACAAACTCCTTGGTGCTGCAGTGACACATCTCTTGTTTATTTATGGTTCCCCGCTGTGCAGTGTGTGTGTGTCTGTGTGTGTGTGTGTGTGCGTTGTGTGTAAGCGTGTGCACGAGGGAAAAGGAGAGAGAGAGAGAGCTAGAGAGAGAGAGAGCATTCCAATTGTGTGTTATGAATGCGTGTATATATAGTAAGGTTTGTGTGTGTGTCTGTGTGCGTGTGTGTGTGTGTGTGCATTACATATGCATATGTTATTGTACCTCTAGTCATCTCCATGCCCTGGAGGCTTCTTCACTAAACTATATGTGTCTGAATAGATCTGTGTTTATAATTAATAAGTGTAATATGTTTGGATATGTGTGCGCTTGTTGTATACATTGTGTGTGTGTGTGTGTGTGTGTGTGTATGCATGTGATTAGTAAGACCGTGACTTGGCTCTTCCCTGTCTTATTATCCTGTCTCTGAACAGACTGGGAGGCGAGGATTGACAGCCACGGGCGTGTGTTTTACGTAGACCATGTAAACAGGACAACAACGTGGCAGAGGCCTTCCCATATGGGCAAGTGTAACGGCATCCAGAGATCCAACTCCATCCAACAGATGGAACAGCTCAACAGAAGGTATACATGACTCTAACTATAGACGAGACCTCAGGGGTTGTGGGTCCAGAATCGTCTTTGAATTGAATTGAATTGAATTGAATTGAATTGAATTGAATTGAATATTCAAGAAGGTGTAATGCAAACACAAACACAAATACACACACACACCCACGCACACACACACAAGCTCCTCACCCTTAGTCTGCTTTTGTATTCCACCCTTAGTCTGCTTTTGTATTCACTGAAATATTGCAGAGTCAAATCTTCTGTAAATCCATGATAAGCAATGAATAGAAACAGGCTGTGATAGGAATTGAATATCAATTGAATAACATCAATATTGATGTTTGTTTATTAAAGAAACGATTAATAGAGTACTATGTACAGTCTGCCGTATTTTGAGGATTCTTTTCGTTTGCAGGTGTCATGTTTTATGTAGCTATTTAGAGCTACGTGATGTTATTTAATAATGTATAACAGCTTGAGGGAGTCTGCACACATTATTGGTAATGTTGTGCTGCCATCTTGTGGACAGTAATGTGAATGCATGCAGAAGACTATTTACCTGATCCCTGACTAGTTTTTACTATACTGATATGTGATCCAGTATGGATCAGTTTGAGATTTTTGAGCTATTTGTCCTGATGTTTGGAAAACCATATCATCCCTCTAATTTGGGAAACACTCCAACTGTCACCAAGGCAACTGTAAACACACCCACATACAGGAAGTATAGACTTAAAAAACGTAGCCCACACTTCGCAGTGACGTAAAATACGTCTCCTGTATGTTGCCATACCAGCCATAGGACAATCAGTGCCTGGTGACCCAAGAATCTCCAGTCTAACAGCTCTCTGAACACTGTCAATATATAGATCAAGTCACTGGCTCACAATTGATTCAGCAACCAGTGGACTCCCAGATTTGAGCCCATCCTTCAGTCCTCTGACTTCACAACATGTTCGAGACAGATGCTGTCAATGACTGAAGGAAATGAAACAAAAGAAATCAATGATAGCAAATCATAGCCTTTTCTTCCATCTTTTTTCTCCTATTTTTCTCCTTTAGAAATATTTTCTAAATATCTATCTATCTATACATCTTTTTGGTATTTGCCACAATGATGCTGATAATTCCTCTGATAATTCAGACCATTTAGAGAATTTTGAAAATGTTGAATGTGATTAGTCGTTTGCACGTTTGCATGGAAATTGTTTTTGCTTTCGGACTGTTGGGGGAAACCAGTTTTTTTTTCCCCAGTGTCTTGTGCGTAGGCATATTACACTTGCCATGACATTAACGTCTCCCTGAGTTGTTGAGGAGGTCCAGTGTGTATCAGGGCTGTTTGTGTGACCAGAGGCCATGTCTCGTGACAGATGTGTACACTAAAATTGTCAGGGCACAAGGTTCATCATAGACTTTTTAGTGCTCTCAGGGGTACTGCTATCTGATTTCCAGATGCTGTGTGTGCGAGAGAGACAGAGTGTGTGTAGAAGTGGAAGCAGAAGTCGAAGTAGAAGTAGAAGTACTTTATTTGTCACACACACTGAGCAGTGAGCAGTGAAATGTAGCCTCTGCATTTTATCCATCCTAACACCAGTGAGCACACACACACATACACTATGAGCCAGGAGCAGTGGGCAGTCGCTGCCGCCGGCGTCCAGGGGCCAACTCAAGATCTTTTTGCCAGTGCCTTGGTCAAGGTCACTCACAGGACTGACACGAGTACTAATCCTAGCATGCGTGCTTTTGGAAGGAAACTGGAGCACCTGGAGGAAATCCACACCAACACCGGGAGAACATGCAAACTCCACACAGAAAGGACCTGGGATGGCCGGAATTCGAACGCAGGGCCTTCTTGCTGTGAGGCTACAGTGCTAACCACGGAGCCACCATGAAGCCCACTATGTGTGTGTGTGTGTGTTTGTCCGTCCTGCATACCTTTCACTTTTCTACCCTGGAATCTCTAAATACAATATCAGAATTCCTGTCTGGGTAACCTCAGCTTTGCTGCTTCTGAATCATAAAATTTATATCCTCTCAGACAGCATGCACATTGTGCAAAAGAATAAAGAGCTCACTGTCTAAGTATTCGTAGATTAATACTTGCCTCTGTGTTGCTGGTCCCTGTATTCAAACCCACTTAGCTCTGTCATTAAAGAAAATAAGATTAAAACATCTTAACTCCAATTTAATGTAGGCTTTTAAATGACTCTCTCAAAAGAATCAGTCAGCAATTGAATTGAACTTGAACTTAGTTGGTGTCCCACTAAACTTTGATCTGGTCAAATGTTAAAATATGTATCAAGTGGTTATCTAATTTAATTTCTGGTTGCTCTTATGGCTTTACTTTCCTCAAAAACTTGCTGGTGTTGTTGTTGTTGCTGGTGTTGTTGTTGTTGTAACTATAGTCTGGTTGCCAACAGATTCTTTTTGTAATATCCTATAGATTGTAACTGATATGTTCTTTACCATGATAAAAATATTAGAACGGCTGCCTGCACCTAATCTGGTCTGTGAGGAGTAAGTGACTAAAGCTGTGTGATGTGGTTTGCTGTACAGATATCAGAACATCCAGAGAACCATGGCCACGGCCACGGAGGATGAGTCAGGCAGCAGGAGACAGGAGAGAACCAGCAGCTCAGAGACAGAGACAGACTCACCCACGCAGTCCACAGGTACTGACATTGCAGAAAAAGATGCCTCTTTTAAAAGCATGACACATTAACATAAACATGTCTCTGTCTTGTTAGTCCTATTAAATCTATTAGATTTGTAATTGTTATGCTAACAGTCTGAAGCATCCTGTTCATTCACTTCATGGCTAGTAAAGCGGCCTGTACCTTACTGACAGATAGTTGATTATTTTGCCTTCGTGTCTTGTTCAGAGCTGAGAAGAGAAGCCCCCTCATCACCAGTGAGCAGTCAGAAGATAAACCTTCTACTCCAGTGTCCAGCCGTAAAGTTTGTGACCCACCCAGAATTCTTCACCATCCTCCATGCAAACTATGTAAGTATACAGGTGGGGGAGGGGTGTTACATAGTTATCCTGAAGATGGTTTGAATATGACCTGATGTCAAGGGGGATGTCAGATTCATCCATCCGTCTGTCCAGTCTCCATCCATCCAGCGTCGCATTATATTTTTCTGGCATCTATTGATTGGTTCATCAAATAACATCCTTTAATGCTGAGTAATGTGTCATTCATGAGCCACCAGACAAATTTCCAGACAGAGATCGTTATCCTCTGAGACCAGATTTCCCTTCTGCAAACACTCAGTCATTTCTGATGTGTCTCATCATAGCTCAGATAGTCTCATCAGCTATTCAAAGGCAGATGACACCACTGCTTAACACTGGAAACACTTTAAAAAGCCCGGTGTGGGAATGTTTTATACAAACATTATGGGGGCATTATGGGAATGTTATGGGACATTGCCATCTGTCCAGCCTGTCATAGTGTCATTAATAACATAACTTTGTGACAGTGACTGTAACCACCTCTACTTTCAGACTGGTGATTTATAAAGCCATAATAGTGTGGGAAGGTACAGAGCCATGGAGAGAGGAGTGTTATACGGGTGTCAGTTTGTATCCTGGAATGACTGACATGTTCAGTGCACTGTCAGCAGCAGACTGGGCTCCCCAGGTGAAGGGCAATACTGATGGATGGTCTATAAATAGAAGGCCCTATCTACTGGTCAGATGGGCACTCTCAAGATCTCACAGTAGAAAGGAGACTAAGATACTCTCTTTGTGTGTGTGTGTGTGTGTGTGTGTGTATGTGTGTATGTGTGTATGTGTGTGTGTGTGTGTATGTGTGTGTAAGCACGTGTGTGTGGATTCGCATTTGTGAACTTATCATATATAGAAACCAGCAACAGTATCTCATTGCGTGGGTATCTGTTGAAACACATTCTTGTCATTTGTGTGTGTGTGTGTGTGTGTGTGTTGAGTGAGGTTGAGTGAGTACACTCTCATACTTGCACTCTCACATGTGTGTTTGCCCGTGCATTTAAGAATACAAAGCATGAATTGATTTATTTGGGTTAACAAGGTGCAAAAGGCACAGCTTGTGCTTTTAAGCACAGTTTAAGAGTCAGCAGATCTTAACAACAGTGTCCTTTGTTAGCGGAGATCCCAGTGTGACTCTTCTTGTGGACATATTCCTTTTAGCTTCAGAGTGTGTGAAACTGTATACTCAACTCTTGTTGGCTAAGTCAACAAGGGCTCACAGTCAGCATACAATGTTCTGTGTTCATTTCCTCACTAGATCACTCAAAGTCTTTGAATACATACAGAAATATGCGTTCTTGTAATGCACAAGACATATTACTGACATGTTACACAAATAATCAATATAAACTACAAAACTCCAATTCATTCTTTAGAGGTAAATGTACATAAATGCATGTACATGCACACACACATGCACACACGCACACACACACACACACACACACACACACACACACATTGTAAAACATCTCCAACATTTCATTTGTGAAATTCTTTCATCTTGCATCCAGTGCACATTGTCTGAAGAGATATTTGGTCTAAACAGCAGAAGCCAAATTTACTTTGTGTCAGTGGACAAATACACACACTTTTTGTTTTTCTCTCTGTCTGACACCATTACAGGGTGCCTATCGGATGTTTACCAACAGCACCTGTCTGAAGCACATGATTCTGAAAATTCGTCGCGACGCGCGTAACTTTGAGCGCTACCAACACAACCGTGACCTCGTCACGTTCCTGAACAAATTTGCCGACACGCAGCTGGAACTCCCAAGAGGCTGGGAGATTAAAACAGACCCTCAGGGGAAAGTATGTACGCTTACAGGCAGTGAGCAACATGCATTTTTACATCTGTAAAAATCTAACATCTGTCTTCCCTAAAATGGTCCAAACGTTGTCAGTGACTTTGATTTTAAGTTGACTCATTGATTCTACAGGGAGAGTGGGGAAAACCAGAGTCTTGTGCAGAGCATTTAAGCCATTAGCTCCACCTGGAAAGCATTAACTACATCTGCAGAAACCACAAAATAATGTGCTTGTCCTCACTCACAGGGCAAGACTCCCTCATACTGTACATTAACATTTGGACACAAAGCTCTGTTGCCGTCTGCAAACCGTTGCAATCTCTTCAACATTGATGTTTGGCAGCGAGTCTGCTGTTTGACCGTTTAGTTATTTATTTATATATGTACATATGTATTTATATGTTTATTTACTTATTTGGCTTCAAAATCAGACTCCTCCATGAAAATGTATGCTCAAATTCACCAGCATATGCCCACAGTTTATTCTGAAAGGTGACTCTGGTATCAGAATGTTTTTGTAATCCACTGCAGTTATGCCCACTGCATTGTGTTTATGACTTTAATGTATGATGTGAGTGTGTGTCTGTGAGCGTACACCAAGTTCCGTCAATTCAAAGTCCTCAAACTGGATTTTCTTGAAGGGAGATATTCCAGTCTGTTTTGATTTGTATTTTTTTCAGTCATTTTTCGTCGACCACAACAGCCGTGCCACAACCTTCATAGACCCTCGGATTCCGCTACAGAACAGCCGTTTGCCCAACCATCTCACCCACAGACAGCATCTGCAGAGACTACGCAGCTACAGCGCAGGGGAAGTGAGTGCTCACATCCACAGAGACACACAGACAGACAGACAGACAGACAGACAGACAGACAGGCAGAGAGTCAGCATCAGCAAATACAAACATAACCTAGTTATTCAGACAGGCAGACACAACAGAAAAGAGGAAGGAAGGAATACTGTATTACAAATAATGCCAGATTAAAAGCTAAAAAAATGAAAGGGTAAACAGACCAATAGCAACCTCGCACTCCATCAAATAGCCAGACAGAAATACTTGAGTAGGACTTTTATTCATGGCCCGAAATGCTCTATGTTGCACTCTCACATTTTGTACCTGTGATTTTGCCCAGGCGTCTGAGGTGTCCCGCAGTCGAGGGGCGTCCCTGATGGCCCGGCCCGGTCACAGTCTGGTCGCCACCATCAGGAGTCAGTACCCACAAGACTCTGTCCCCTTAGGTAGGTGAACCAAAAACTGCCCCCTCCCTCACAACTGACTGTACTTATTACTGATTATACAGGAAGGAAAAAAAAAAAAAAAAAAACTGCTGCAAGAAATGAACAGTATTTGGAGGACCTTTTGTTTTCAAATCCATTTGACACTCATAAAGAGAGAATATATTCTTTTTCAGTTGTGAGTTTCTTAACTGTGAGTAAAAATCACAAGTCCCTCACTTTTTCTTTTCTTTTTTCCTTTTCATTTCCTCCCACAGCTTACAATGAGAAGATTGTGGCTTTCCTTCGCCAGCCAAACATCTTCGACATGCTTCAGGAACGGCAGCCCAGTCTGGCACGTAACCTCACTCTCAGGTAACGGTCGGGTACAGCGAAGACCAGCTCAGTCTGTACGGAGCCTTCTCTTTAGAGAGATGGACTCAAGAGAAACAGTGAGCCCTCACTTTCAGCCACCACCACTCCTCCAGTATTCCATAACTTTAGAGCGACCACTGCGTCGCCATCAATCATTTTAATGTCAACTGTTTTAAACCAATTTAATGTAGACTGACAGAGGAGTAATAAGTATATTATGTCTTGTTAATTAAACTTTATGAATGCAGATAAAGAATAATAGTGTGTTGTTGTATGTATAAACTTAAACTTTAAGTAAAGTGAGATTAAACATCTAAGTTAATGCTGTACAGACGGCTCTCCGTTAGGGTGCAGACGTGTAGATCCATTTAGATGTCATTCTCGGCAGTAACTCAACGCTGTAAGTGTACATACATGTGATCAAGGTTTTACTGCTGCGATGAACATGAAAGCATGATGGATGATCTGACTGGCAAGACTAAAGATAGGATATGTCAGCGAAAGCTAAAGTGATTTCCTTTTTCTTGTTTTGTTTTGTTTTAACAAAGTGAATTTTCTACCACTTTGCATTGCTGCCCCTGTACAGTTGTTTTACAACATATCCAAAAAAAAAAAAAAACGTGGAAAATCGATTGTTATCTTAAAAGCATTCCTGAAAGCTGCCTATTAGGGCTTCCATTCAATCAGGTAAAGAACATTACCGGTACATTTAGAGTCCGGTTAACATTCCGGCAGACTTGGCCTTTCAGCAGCCGCTTAAGATGAAAGATAAAGACACAGAGAATGGAGTGGGAGGGAGGAAGAGCCTGAAGGTTTAACTGTTCTGAAAGTTCCACTTTGTCATTGTCCATAAGGGAGAAGATCCATTACATCAGAACGGAGGGTCCGCAAGGAGTGGAGAAGCTGTCATGTGATGCAGATCTGGTCATGCTTTTAAGGTACCAGCATCTGACATGATGGGAAACTGTGTGAACGGGACAGAGCCATGAAAATGGGGATTTGTGCTAGGTAGAGGCGTAACGCTTCTGCCCTTTCATGGTTGTGCCTTGGATTCTGAGTCGTAGTTTGCTTTGTTTTGTAGTTTGGGTTGGCTGAAAATTGAACAAACTCAAAACTTCAGTTTGTCTTTCTTTTCAAACATATTTAACACAGGAAGAATTAATTTACAACAAACAGTAACGAAGCCCCTCAAAACATGAGAATAAATGAATGAATGAATTAAGTAATTTCCAGTACCCTTCTGTTAGAAAATGTAAGAAAACTTAACTTGAGCAACAGTTCTTTAAGTTTTCCATGATGATGAGTGGAAGAAATCTAAACAACAGTACCTTTTAAGGTTCCTTATCAAGAAAATGACTGCAGGATTTCCGTTGTCAGAAATGACTGCAAAACCAAGTTCTGCCACATCGTCATTTGATTGAGGCAGGAGAGTGCTCAGTTTTGGGACTGTTGCTTGACTAAACCATTTCAGCAGAAAAGAAGCACATGACAACTGCAGAATGACGACTGGCTTCTCTTACCTGTTCCAGATCATTGCACATCTTATGTGATATGAGAGAAAACAATGATCTGAGTGATGACAATGTGTGTTTTGTTGTTTTTAAAATGGTTATGGAATATTCCAGTTGGAATATGGCATGGAGGTGTGTCTCCTATACTAAGAATATGTATTACCTATGATTTGGTGTCATGCTCAAGAAAAATGAAAAAAAAAAAGAACTTTACTTACAGATGCTAAAGTGAAAAAAAGAAATCACGACACATGTATTGAGAACCAAACCAAGGACTGAAAAACCATTGTTTTTTGGTTGTGGTACGAAATTGTTACACTCCTAGTACAAAGGGCTAGTTTTCTACATTCCTAGCTTTAGATATGTTGTAGACATATCTACCTCATACACAAGAAGGCAGAACTTTTTTTCTGGCCCCAAAAATGACATACATAAATCTCATGTTCAAAGTAAAACGTGTGTTGAAGTAGGGTTGTAGCAAAAAGCTTCAAGTTCTGTGACCCTCTAATGGAAGCATTTTTCATTCCTGCCTGGCCATAAAACCACATAGGCAAATGTTAATGAAGACACACGTCCAATTCACAAAATCTCACTGTATAAATGTGGAGATAGTCATATAAAAAGATGAAGATTTGACACGTTGAATTAACAGTTATTATATTCAGACTGGTGTAGGAAAGGTAATTAAGCAACCCAACATCTGTTGTATCGTTTTGATCCTGAAGACTATTTATGAGAAACCATGTTACAAAGGCTGATACAGTCATGGCTGACTCATGACTGGTCAAGTTTCATTCACTGCCAATCTGCTGCCAATCGGATTACTCTCCGTGACAAGGGTGCTGGCACTGACACTCTGAAAACATGGACTGGCATGCACCTCCTGATGAAATTGGCTTAATCAACCATTCATACCCTCCCATGCAGTGAGAACCTAGTACAATAACAGATATCACACTCAACCCAGAAACGGCATACACAGACACACAGACAATACAAACAGCTGGAAGACCAAATCTAAAAATACAGTCTGACAACAAAGTACCAGACAGGACTCTTGTTTGAACATAATACATAAAGGCAAACACAGACACAAACAACAGAGGTAAACGTTAAATGTTATGTTTACAAAACATTTGTCTGTTTGAATGACCTGCGCCAGGTAGAACCAACCTGAACCTGTACAGTGGCTTTTCTCTCAGAGGTTCATGGAGGGGTCTCTCCGATTGAACTGAAACTAATTTTACTTTTCATTAGAACTCGAACTAGTAGTAGATTTATGTTTGCCTGGTGTCTAATAATAATTGCAGTTTTTTGGCCATCCAGAAGCCATTCACGAATATGGCACTCTGTGTGAAAGTGAAATGGTACAATGTAGTTCTCAGCTGTTGTGGAATGGATACTTCCAAAAACTCCATTATAGTTTATTAAATAATGACAGTTCTTAATTGGCACCCATGAAACAGTTCATTTTTACCAATGCTGGTATTTTCTGTTTCTCTCTGTCCTACAGTCTGTTTGAGGAAGAGATCATGTCCTACATACCCAGTCAATCTTACCATCCAGGCTTCAGTTTCTCCCCACGCTGCTCTCCAGGATCCTCACCCCAGAGTTCACCTGGTGGGTGCTACTTCAAGGAGCTGATTATTATCACGGCCAATGAGTGATCATACCCTAAGGGCTTTAACCAATCAGCTGGAGCTCCAAAACCATGTGAACTAGTTCCCAAAGCCCTTTGCCAATCATATATGTAGGCTACAGCCAAGTTCTAGTGCAACTGGTAGTTACTGCAAATTATTATAATTACTGTTTAACACCGTCAGATTATAATTACAACATATACTTTAGACAACCAGTTACTGTGGCTCTCTGTGGGAGTGTTTATTTTGCCTGCTAGCTCTCCTTTGTGATGCTAGTCATCACTTTTTAAAAGAGCAACATTCTGTTTTTACCAAGCTCTTAAAGTTGTGATTCAGCAAATTCACTGTTCCCTTTGCATTAAAATAATAATTGGGATTCCTTCCCATTTCTTTTTGTCAGTACAGCTTTTTCTTCAACATGACACTTTCATATCAGCGCCAACAGCACGTGACTCAAAGCATTATCATTTTCTTGTATTAAGGTCTTGCTGCTCTACAGAGAGCTTTCCAGTGCTTACTTAATGAGCATGAGCCGTATGCTCGTTAGAGAGGGTTTTCATGAGGTTTGGGACGGTTGATATTGATGAGAGAATGCAGGAGCTATAAACAGAATGGAGACACAACGGGTTGGTTGTAACCGTGCCCCAGTTCTTTTGTCTTTCAGGATGAAAGTGACCTAAAAAAAAAAGTGACAGGGGAAAAAAAATAACCATCTTGTTTTTTTTGTTTTTTATTAATGAAAAGTCTTGAAGTAGGTTACTCAGTTAGTAGTTGCAGCTAATATTCTTGTGCATTGCACATTGGAAGAATTATGCACGTGTTTCGAGTCAACGACAGATGCATGGGCAGTAGAGAAATATGGATGTGTGTGTTCATATTTGTTTACCGGCATATGTTTGATTAACTGTGTTTGCCTGCACATGCTTGTGTGTTTATGATGATTTATGATGGGCTTTTGTGTGCTGGTTTTGTGTTAACAGGCTTGCAGAGGGCCAGAGCTCCCGCCCCATACCGCAGAGACTTTGAAGCCAAACTGCGCAACTTCTACAGGAAGCTTGAAGCCAAAGGTTATGGTCAAGGTCCAGGAAAAATCAAGTATGTGTGTGTGTGTGTGTGTGTGTGTGTGTGTGTGTGTGTGTGTGTGCATGTGTATGTGTGCGTGCGTGTGTGTGTGTGTAAAATGTACTCTTTTAGTAGACACAGTTCCATTTCTCTAAGCACTCTAAATGCAGTCTGCTGTCTGTACCGGGGATGGGCAGTGATTAAGCTTTTTTGCCATATCTAGAAAGGTCCCATTGTTGTTGTGTTTTCTTGTGATGTCACAGGCTAATCATTAGAAGAGACCACCTCCTGGAGGGTACCTTTAACCAGGTGATGGCCTACACCCGCAAAGAACTGCAGAGGAACAAGCTTTACGTGACCTTTTCAGGAGAAGAGGGGTATGTCACAGAGTACTCACATGATATTCTAATGGATGATCTGTGTCTTCAGTCAGACAGAATAGATACTGACAGACCCTGAGCGTCTTTCACTATTACACTGTCAGTACGGGGGGAAAAGTGTCATAATTATAACAGTTGGCATCTCTGGTTCCAACAAGTTGTCTTTGTCAGATGCTTTCGTGTGATCTATGTGGGATTACACTAGTTATCGTACATACTGGCATTATGTGTATGACCTCTTATGACAGTGCTGAATATGCCCTTTTAGTGATCAGTAAAGTTTAGTTTATCTATATTTAACTGAAACTATGGAGACAAATTAGCCATGGTGTCATCCTAGCAATCAAATAATCTAAGGTTGGGCAGTTCAGTCCTACAGAAAAATAATGTATTAGAATGATGAATATCCATGTCACTGGTAATGGTCAGAATTTCACAGCAGAATCCTTTATTAACTCTCAAATAATGTGTTAGAATGGCAAATAGTCATGTCCCTGATAATGTTCAGAATTTCACAATCGAATATTCCTATTATCTGTACTTTTTACAAATTCTACCCTGTTTTGATTTGTAAAAGTAAGGCTATCACAAGTTTATTAAAGGGAAAAAAAAGCACACGCACACATGAACGGTTCTTTCTAACACAGCTTCAAACACCCACACGCACTCTCTTGTGTCTTCCCTCCAGCCTGGACTACAGTGGTCCGTCAAGAGAGTTTTTCTTCCTGCTGTCTCAGGAGCTCTTTAACCCCTACTACGGCCTGTTTGAGTACTCAGCCAACGACACCTACACCGTTCAAATCAGTCCCATGTCGGCCTTCGTGGAGAACCATCTGGAATGGTGAGGACTCCAGGAAAATTCTGCTCAGAGTTTATCAGAGCTCCATACCTCGCTGGAGTGTCTTGTACAACAGCACTTCAAACCACTCTCATGAGTTTTACAAGTGTACTTACACTTACTGTGTCAACAGTGTCCAATAAAATAGCCAGTGTTGTGGTAACCGTGTTGTCCTACTCCATGTGACTGATGTAATCAATGATGATATAATGCACATTAAGCCTCTTATGGTAACTAACACACAGGTGCTTAACAGTGTTTACATGGTGTTTGTCCAGTTCTTAAGCAGTACTAAGAGGATGTACTCATAAGGTCTAATGTAAAACATAAACATAAACATAAAATTCTGTTTTGTCTGCGTTGGACAGTAATTTCAAGTGACAATCTGTTATCAAGATGGAATTTATGTACTTAAGCTAAAAATGTTGAGGCCTAAGTGAAGTAATTACCTTGTTTTTGAAGCTCTGGGGATATTAGCACTTTAGTGTTCTTTAGGCTCATATTTCAAGTGTACCTGGGGTTAAATTACACAGTTTCTCATAAGGCAGAGTACAAACAAGGCAGAATGACATACCTTTCTCAGAAACTGCTCTCATTTTGACTGACATGTGAAAATGCTCTTCTCCCTAGTAAATTATAGCGATGACAACAGCAAAAGAAAGTGCATGTGAAGTTGTCACCCCAATGCTCTTGGCTTACCAAGAATGCTAGATTAAAAACAACAACTGTTTCAATGGCCTCAATTAACAGATAATAGAGACTCTAAGTGGAGCTGTTGTACTTGTTAGAGTAAAATGCCCCCAATAATGGGCGTCCACCTCCTGGCATTCTGCCCTGGGGGCAAAAGCACCTTTTCTGATGTGGTTTGATGGTGACTTCTGTGACTGGACGAGACAGAGAGAGAGAGAGAGAGTTAGAGGAGGTCAAAGGGAGAGAGCATATTCATGTAGAGCAGAACCAGGTGATGAGTCTTAGCGTTTTAGTTAATTTATGAAGTAATGAATTTTTCATTCAACACTCTCGCTTTCTCTCTCACTCTTTATTCATCTCCTCATCTCTCTATGTGCCCGTCTCCAGGTTTCGGTTCAGTGGGCGTATTCTGGGTCTTGCTCTGATCCACCAGTACCTGCTGGATGCTTTCTTCACTCGGCCATTCTACAAAGCCTTGCTCAGACTGTGAGTCTGTGTGTTTCCTTTTTTTCCCAGCAAATGACATATCAAGCCTTTACTGAAAACCTATGAACACCTATGAAAGTAAAGCATGGCTGTTTATCATGGATCATATAGCAAGTGAATGTGTAGTAAGATTTTTATGTAAAGTGTTTTTCATTTGGCCCATACTGGTCTTATATGTCTCTTATGTGACTATCTGAGCTCATGAAATAATCTGTATTCAGGCAAAGCAGTGTTAAATGAGAATCAGTGCCTTGTGAACAAGTTAAGAGCGTGTCGATGTTGCATGTCTCCGTCCATGTTTGGCGTCGTGCAGTGCGACAGATCTGAGTGATCTGGAGTATCTGGATGAGGAGTTCCACCAGAGCTTACAGTGGATGAAGGACAATGACATCACTGACATACTCGACCTCACCTTCACCGTGAACGAGGAAGTCTTCGGTCAGGTAATAGACGTTACCTCTTGCTAATCAGATTTCACTCCGTCCCTTTTATTTACAGAATCCTCCTATACTAGCTTCTGATAAGACTGAAAAATGCCCTATTCAACATACTGTCATGCTGTAATTACATTTTATGATGCAAATGTTCTCCTGACCGTAGAACTGAGCTGAACTGAGCTCACAAGATTCCAGCATTCTGGGAAGGTTCCAGAAAATATCTTTCAGTTCCATTTAAAATGTGTTATCCATTTGTTACAACTGGATCACTGACGTGGGCGTTTGTTATGCAGGTGACAGAGAGAGAGCTGAAGTCAGGAGGTTCAAATATCCAGGTGACAGAGAAGAATAAGAAGGAGTACATCGAGCGGATGGCTAAATGGAGGGTAGAGAGGGGAGTAGTGCAGCAGACAGAGGCTCTGGTTCGCGGCTTTTACGAGGTATGCCAGCACAGTCAGCACACACCCTGTTCTGAACCCTGCACAGCACCATGTATGTTTTTATGGCTGCTCCCCATTGTTCATTAGTGTTTAGCATCAGCTGGGTATCTGCTGACACTACTGGTCAGGTCAAGTAATTAAAGCAGGTAAAAATGTTCTCTAAAACGTTCTGCAGAGAGTAAGTGCAAGCAAATGCAATGCTTATGACAATACTTGGTTTGTATACACAGCTCTTCACTGCATTGAATAGTGATATAACCCAAGTCATTGGCCTGTAGATGACTGACTTCAAGGAGTGAATATTTTGTTCCTAACCACACTGCTTGGTGGCTTCGCTTTACTGCGTGATATGAATTGTGCGAATGATATTAACATATCAGAGGCTAACTGTGCTTTTGAAGTCTGGGAAGTCATTCCAACCCTTTGTAGTCAAAACTCCATTTGAATTCAAAAGTGACAATGGGGCGTTTAAGTTGAATGCTAAACAAGTCAAATTATATTAAGGGAGCACATGGTTACATGACATAAAAAGGAGAATCAGGGAAAGCATCGTGCCTCTGTTTCGGTTGAAACAAACTATGGGGTGAGAACATCCATTTCATTTCTAAAAAAGAGTGCTCCGCACAGTTCTATCTAAACCTGGAAGTCTGGCGTTTTGTCACATTTAAATGTGCCTGGTTTTGTAATTAATTTTACACAGTTAACAAATTGGTTCTCAGACATATTTGAAAAGGCCTACACAGTAGTAGATAATGTGAGCTTTTGCCCATGCCCATAGCATTTGTGGTGTGAAAGCGATTCAGAGTAAATGTAGTATTAATATTTATGACTCCTACACAGTGTAGTTCAAAGCAAGTAGTTTTCTGAGCTTTTGCACATTACTTTGCTCTTAGCAGCATTTGCAAAAGAAACAAACAAAACAGCAGCTTCTGAGTCATTTCCTCTGTGAAACATTTGTCAGCAAGTCTGCAGTAGTTGTCCCTGGATTAACACCTGGCCTCCATGTTCACCCAACAGCAGTAGTAACATCTTAAGACTTTAGCATGTGAACATAGAAATGGTCACTACTATACACCGATAAATTAAAATATTGATGTTAATCTGCCATCTCGTCCTTCTCTAGGTGGTAGATTCACGTTTGGTCTCGGTATTTGATGCCCGTGAGTTGGAACTGGTCATTGCGGGGACAGCGGAAATCGACCTGAATGACTGGAGGAGTAACACAGAGTACAGGGGAGGTAAGTAACAGCACACAGTAAACTTCAATCAGACGCCTTGCTCTTCAGATCAAAGGCAAAAACAACGCTCCCACAAACACATCTGATATAGCTAATCAAGTCCTTCATAACCATCAGAATGGGAATCAGCTCTCCCGATTTGTTAGCCTGTTTAAGTCTATATCTACCCCTTGCAGTTTGACAGGAAAGGTGTCTAGCTTGTAGAGACGTTTCTGTGTTCAGAGTTGAGCAGAACATCTGGAGGGAAGGAGTGTGTTATTAGTTGAACAAGTCACTTGATTCATTTATGTATCCAAGTAATTATATATGTATATTTTTTCTCAACAAGACCACAGCTGCAAGTATTCAGAGCCTATTCCTCAGGGGTCCTGAGACAATGAGTTGTCTTTAGATCATGGAATATAAAGCAAGACTAATCAGCTACGATGAAAATCATTATCTCCAAACCCAGCGTCTTTGAAAACACATGACAGATCATCTCTCGTACAGTGGCTAACGTCGTGAATGGACCGTGCTCCAGAAACCTGCAGACGCATTTGAAATCGCTTTCCGTTGTGAAAAGACAGATGTGGCCAAGGGCCCGTAGTGCCAGAAATGTCCACCGATGTCCATAGATCATTAATCACCCAGAGGAGCTGTGTTGTGGTTGCCAGAATGTTCATCTGGACCTCATTAGGCTTTAAACTCTTAATTGACCTAGCTAATCATCTGCTTCGTTTGAGGGTTTTGACCCTCTTTTCCTCTCAGGCCCTGTCTGGAATCACTCTCGAAGGCCTTAAAGAGAACATAGCTTCTCTTTACGCTCTGTAGCCACCACTTAAATCAACAACCAAAACTGTTTTGATTGTGGTTGGTTGCTGCAGATGGAAAAGTCTATGCGAATGGCACCCATTTGACCCTTTGCAGTGGATTCATGACCTTTGTGGTCGGATAGATTTATGGGGTGATAGTAACTTCATCTGTGAGCGCAGTGCGTGTGTTGACTTTTCAGGGATGTTAATGTGTCACGTCTGTAACTGCACTCATACACATGAGGAAAGCCATAAGTAATGCCTGACTAGTGTGTAGCATGTACCCTGTCTGAGTCCATTTTATTTGATTTTGTTTGATTCAGCTTCTCCTCTTCTCTTCTCTTCTCTTCTCTTCTCTTCTCTTCTCTTCTCTTCTCTTCTCTTAGATTCTGTAACCATACAACCTAATAATCTTTGTGGGTCTTGTAGGTTACCATGATGGACATGTAGTGATTCGATGGTTCTGGGGGGCGGTGGAGCGGTTCAATAATGAACAGCGTCTGCGGCTGCTGCAGTTTGTGACGGGCACCTCTAGTGTTCCTTATGAGGGATTTGCTGCACTGCGTGGGAGTAATGGACTGCGTCGCTTCTGCATCGAGAAGTGGGGCAAGATCACCTCTCTGCCCAGGTGGGAAAAAAATGACAAAACGTTTGCAAAAAACATGGACTTGTATGTATTTCATGCTGGACTTGATTTTGATAGGGGTTTTATCTGAACATTGAATTTCTGGGCAGTTAGACAGTTTTTCCTGTTACAGCTGGGACACTGTGAAATAGTGGTTCAATCAGGATTAGACCCAGTTACGTCTTCATTTGTTTTGTTTTGGGTTTTTTTTTTGTTTGTTTGTTTGTTTCTTGCTAAATTGTTGTTTCTCATTTCATTTTAAGTCTAAATTTGGTGAACTGTAGCAACAATCGTTTTTGTGCCATTTTCAGTCATCAAATATGAAATCCTGATTATCTGCCAGGCAGACAGGCACCTGAAATCTTGTTAAAACCACAGTTTTTATTCACAGTAATGTAAAGCACATTTACAAGTGCTTTGCTCAGTGTTTTTATTGGTGTTAAAAATCAGAGTCTTTCTCTGCTGCTGCAGTTTGGCTGCAAGCCACTCTGTTCACAGTTACAAACAGGGGCCAATTATATTTGACCACAGTTTAGCTTGATACAGCAGGGGATAAGCACTTCAAATAGCAACATTCAAGCAGTCTTTGGAGCATTTTGGCACAGACATAGCGTTTTTTGTTTTTTGGGTTGTTTTTTTTTTTGCTACAAGTTTTTCAGCAAGATGTTTGAGTCAGTGAGCACACCCAGCGGTCCTGCTGTGCTTATATGTAAGATTACAAGACGGAGAAGGATCTGGAACAAACTTTGTATCCCATTTTCAGCAGTGCTACTAGTCACACTGCTGGTGTTTTCACATTATGTTCCCAGTGTTTGACTGTAGCGCATTATGTCAGTTTTCTCATTGTAACTCGGCAGCCGCCCTGTTAAGACTCGATGACCAAAGATAGTAGTGGGCAGAATTTTATGCTCGAGTAGGATAATTATGAGATTGACTGAGTTTGGTGAAAAACTGACTGTTAAATTAATTCTCTATCCGCTTCTCTCTCTCTCTCTCTCTCTCTCTCTCCCTCCCTCTCTCCATTCATCTCTTTCTCTCTATCCCTCTCACCCCTCCTCTTATCTTTTTATCCCGTATAACACACACACACACACTCACAGGCATGCACAAACACACACACACACAAACACCTTAATCCTGAGGTGACTGCTGAAATATGTGAACTTCATCCATTCACTTCTTCCTTTGAAAACAGGCATTTCCCCCTGAAATCTCAGAGTTCCTGTTCATACACTTTAGCATATTTCTCATTTGTACAGATGGTTTCAGCTCTCATCATGGGGAACTAAATAACCACAAGTCTGTTTACTTAGCTCTTAATTTGCCAACACAGAAAAAGTCAGCCATTTCACTCTCCACTCAGCTTAAATACGAGAAAAACAATATGACAGCTTTGTCAAAGTCTAGGCTTAATATTTACTTAATAAGACCACTAGAGTAAATTGTGTTTTTCTAAGGCATCAACGTCCATTAGTAATGCAAACACAAGAATGAACTGAGAAGTTAAGGTTATAGCCTCTGATCTCACCATTTGGTCTCCTGCTCTCGTTTCCATGTGAAAAGAAACAAAAATGCAAAGAAAGAAAGAGAGAATGAAAGAAAGAGAAAATAAGAAATGAGTGAGGTGGACAAAATATTCATATAGAATAGAATTAGTTTGTGTATAGCTTTATTTCTTATTCTTGTTGTATTTCCAGAGCAACCATGTAATAGTATCACCGTGTAATTTAGTTATTGTCGGCACTGCTGTTGATAAAATCACTTCTGATTAGCCCAGGTAGAGCACACAATGTAACGTTTCACCTTGAACTATTTGTTTTCTTCACATCGTGACTTTAGCAAACAAAAGAGGCTTGCAGTGCGAAAGCTCGGCTCTGTCAGCACTTAAAGAGGAGGCTTGTATTTCGCTGTCGGCAGGAGAGCAGAGCTCGTGTTTGTTATTGTGTAGGCATGGCGTCAGCATAGTCAGAGCTAAATAAGGGTAAGGTGAAAAAAGATGGAAAGACAACTCAGTTATCTCTCCAACACCAACCTCTCACATGATTCTTTGACAAAGCTACCGCCCTGTTTTGTGGAAATACTCTGAGAAAAAGATGTTTGGTCACTGTAAAGTAGTGTTTTGGTTTCTCTTTTTTTTTTTTTTTATTTTATTTTGTGATTTTTTTTTTTTTATCATTCTGGCCCAATTCTGGCTCATATGTTTCAGCTATTGAGAGGTCGGGTTATTTGTGGGCTGAAGTTGAATTAAATATAGTGGTCAAGGTTGGGGCGTTGAAGCTGAGTCAGAATAAAAGTGTCTGGGAATGGAGAAGTGTGTTGGGAGATGCTGGATCTTTTTGTCCGGTCAGTGCTGTTCATTTAAAAAAACAAATCTCATTAATCACTTATGATGTCAGATCACAGATAGTGGGCTGCTGAAAGAACTCCAGAGAGTTCCATCAGACAGACCAAATCCATCAAATAATTATGGCAGAAAGCACTTCGTATCACTGCATTATTCAGTCTCTTTTTTTCAGGTATGCAATTTTTGGTAATGCCAGTGTGAGTGCTCTCACTTGATATCTGAGCTTGTTGTTTTTATCTTTTCTCAGGGCACACACGTGTTTTAATCGACTGGACCTTCCTCCCTACCCTTCGTACACAATGCTGTATGAAAAGCTTCTCGTTGCTGTGGAGGAAACCAGCACTTTTGGCCTGGAGTGAAGAACCTTGGGATACTTGTGTGACTGTTACTGTTTTTTTTGTTTTTGTTTTTTGTTTTCTTTTTAACTTCTATAATTTTCATTAATATCCTCAAGGACCAGTTATTTTTTTACTGTACATATCTACCTTGAAGATCATGCTGAAATGAACTTTGGGGGGGGGGGGGGGGGGGGGCAGGGTAAATGAGATGAAATTGCATGCTCTGCACTGTAATAATGTAAATCATCAGGAATATTGTACATACTCTACAATGGAATGGGTGTGGGCTTAGGGGGTGTTGTTTGCGGGGGGTCGCACAAGCCAAGATGTATGCAATAGTGAAAACCTTGCTCCAGCCTATTGTAATCAGCCAAATGACTAATTAATTGGACCCTATCCAACATAGTTCCTCTATATACCATTATCCATAAGGCATTGCTGCATCAAACCTGTTGTCACTATGCATGGGGCTTGCTCCAATCACTGTCTTTCTGTGGCCTGACAAAGAATATTATCTGGTCCAGTTCAGGTTCTTTTTAACTGATTCTGTATTTCCAAGACACTGCATCTTAAAGGAATCCTGCGGTCAGCTCTTACTGTAACCGATATAAAGTGTAAACCCTACCTTAAATTACGTACATTCACATGTGGGCGGAGATATTATCGGCTTTTGCCCTCTCCATCAATGCAAGCTCTTCAGCTTTCTGAACAGTGGGGTGAGTGTCCTCTGTCTCAGTCCGCCGGAGCATGACAGACCGGAAACTCAGGTGATGTAACCACCAAAGCGCACCCAGATTAGAAACTAAGCTCTTCAATGTAGTCTCAAGCCATTCACTCACTCTTCTTTACTCCCAAAATAACAGCGTAATCACTCTCACAATGGGCTTTAAGGATCGTCTCTGGGTTCAGTGTGTCCGCCAAAAGTTCTCTCAGAGCACTTTTGTTGTTGAGGAAGGGATTACTTTTTTACAAAGTGGATAGAGTCCATTAAACATTTCAGAGCTTGGTATCCAGGATTGTCACATTTCTTTGATTTTCACTCCTGGGTTTGGTAAGAGAATGTGTTGGTTCAGGCAAAGTTTTGTAGGCAGTCCCAAAAGGAATACCAGTACACAAATACATGTCCCAACCATAACACACTACTCTACAAGAGGCCCTGATTATGCCTTCCAGACTTAATTTTTTCCCCTTAGTCAACAATCAGCAGTGAAGTTTATATATTCTTAATTATTTATGGTTATATAGTGAATCTAAGTTGTTATTGTAGCCATAATTAATAGTATAGACCTGATTTGTGAGAGATCTTTTCAGATCCTTTTACTGACTGCCCTTTGTCATCTTACAAAGTTAAATCAACAGCCGCTGGTGCTGATAATTTAATCTTTCATTTATAGGTAAGTATTTAATACGGGTTTAGAGTTGATTTTTAAGGTTTTGCTAGGTTTTATTATTGTTTTATATGGTGAAAAGTATTGCAAAGTTTACTCAGTTAATGAAGCAGGAATAATGAGCTTAATGTTTTATGGTTTTTGAAGAAGATCTTTCGGGTTGGCATGAAATGGACATTTTGGGATAATTATTAAAGTGAGCCTTATTATGGTACTGTAATGAATTACTTGTGATGCTTCAGTTGGAATCTTTATTTTATGGGTTTTTTTGTTTGTTTGTTCGTTTGTTTTTGTTTTTTCCCCACATTTCTGCAGTTCTGTAATGTAATTGATGGATGTACTGTTATACTGACTGTGGTAAATGTTCAGAGAACCTGGTTGGGTTTAATATTAGTTTAGGGTCGGCATTCAATGTTTTCTCCTGCTATAAAGCAGAATCAATATGATATGAGTTTCAGTTGAAGGGAAGAAGTAAGAGTCAGTCATTTTTAAGTACCCAATATGCATGATTAACTCTTTCAATGGAACTTGTAATATACTGTGTATGATTATAAAAATGAAGCCCCAAAATTACAGCGCCTATTTTCCTTTACATACATACTAAGCAGTGTGAATGAAAGGCTAAATTTTGGCAAAGGCAATGTTTTGGTTTATCATCAAGTAATCTCTTCTCCCTCAGAAATAAAATAAACAATGGAGATTTGTTCTTTTTACACTAAATTTGACGGATGTTTGTCAAAAGGACTGTGTACGTTTAATTATTCTGCCGTATAAGACAGTTCATTTTGAAGTTGTTTTTTCATGCACAGATATGATTGTAATTGTTTTACAGCTGAGATTTTCAGCCCATTTCTGAGAAATCCCCAGTCATTTTCTTTATATATCACCAGGAGCATACCTGATGCTAGCCAAGTGCTTGATGGTAAGTTGTATATTAAAATCAGTGTTATCTTGGCTGGCACTGAAAAAAAATGGTTTTAGAGCCATTCGTTTTAAATATTAGCACAGATTAGCACAGTCAGCTGGAAAGTTCAAAGACAGAATCACTGCTTATATGCAGAAGTGACCTCATAGCTGCTATCCCTGGAGGCCTAACAGGGTCAGCAAGGCTATGGCTCAGCTAAGTTCCACACCAAGCTTTTAAAGGAGCAAGCCTTACTTAGATGTGCATGTTAACATCAATTTGTAATTCCCTGTTTTAGTCATGGCATTTTGTTCAAATATTTATTCACTTCAGATATTTTTTGCAAGTGGTCCAATTTTGGTCCTTTAACTTTGTTTTAGACGTCCATGCTCTATCTCACCTGTAGGGGTCGCAAGCTCACACGTGCAATTAAATGTATATAGAGCATTTGCTGTGGTTTGTGATATCAAACTAGGTATGCCAGCGGATAAAACCATGTCCTGCAAACCGCTGGGCATTACTTTTATTTTTTAAAGCCTTTTGAACTGAAGAACAATCATTTGCTATTCAGATTTTCTACAGTTGGAAGAATCACTTAACATTTCGATTAAAAAATGTTCTATCAACCATTCTTTTTCCCAAGCTTTTCTTATCGCTGTGTGTTACACTTAGATTTGTCTGTGATCAGGCTGTGTTGATATAATCTAGCATCCTGGGTTATTTTAAGAAAACAGGAGTTAATTGAATAAAGCTTGGCATAACTCCCTTCACTTAGGGCGCACTGACAGCAGGAGCTCCACTCTCTTTGGCCGTTCAGCCTGTCAATCATAGTCGTTACTGCGGCAACAGACAGCGAGGTATCAGACTGGCTGCCAACAGCCTTTGAGTTAGCAATCTATAAACCATTTGAATGTGTTGGAGGTCACCGTCAACTGTAGACCGTCAAGTTTGTTTCAGGCTGACAGTTTGGAGGAGCTCTGAATGAAGATGAAAGTGTCCTTTAAAACATTTTTGTCTTTATTCATTTGCTTTTAAGTGGTACAGTATCATTTAATTTGCTAATTACTGTAGAGATTTTCAGTCGCGTTTATTTTTGTGAAGTGCTTGTTCATCGGCTTTCCACTGTTGTGCGAACGCACACATTAGTTCATCAAACGAGTTGAACAAACGCCCCTCAAGCTTTAGGTAACAGTAACGTTAGTTGAAGAAAAACAAGGGCGGTTATCCAAATTGCCGTTATGATTCCTGAATGCCCTCGGACTATCGAGGCAAGAAGCCGAACACGATGCCATGGCCAAGTCGCTGAATCGAACCAGAACCGATGTGGTTTACTCTCCGAGATCAAAACTACAATCAAGACCGAGCCTTTTACAGATCACTACAACCTCATACCGGGCAAAGAACTTGGCAGGTAACTTGTGCCGACTAATTGACTTGTTTCCATCTTGTCCTGTCAGCTAGACGTAAGGTTTAATTGTCTGTCGAATTGTCTGTCCTGTATTTGTGTAAATTGTGTTTCTTGATTCATATAGACTTGTTCATTGCGGATATTTTAAAATGTCTTACGCATTCTCCGGTGTGGTCAAACACTCTAGTCTGAGCATTCTGGATTCCGTAGGTTAAAGTTAAAAATGGAAATGAAAGGACCTTGGCATAACTAATCAACCAATTTTGCGTTAATATGATGAGAGCAAATGAAAGCAAATGATGAGAGCAAATGAAATGGGCGACATTTTAATAAAGATGTTCAGTCGCTCTTGCGTTGACGTCGTTATTATGTTTGTATAAAAGAGAACGTCTGAAGTAATTAATGATGATTCTGTTAACTGAAAATACCAAACGGTGAACATTAAAGTCTCAGAAACGCTATATTAGTGTTACCACTGAGGTTACCGCTTGAAGACTTTAAGTGAGGTCGCTAAGTGTTTACAAACTTGTCCAGGAGCTGTATAGTGCATTTATCATAATCTGACTTTTTTTCTTCAGTTTGAGACTACTGCACGAGTAGTCTAACGGATGGAGAACGTCAACAGCCATGTCATGTGCGTGCTTTGCCAAGTAATATGTCTCTGCTCATGCAGGTTGCCAAATCCTAGACATTTATTATTGTTTTTGTTTTACTCAACGTCTTTGCCAGAGAATGATAGGGTCGTTTAGGTCATTTTGTTCAAGTAATTGCACATTGCCACACCATACAGATTTATCTCTTTCTCAGATGTTCAATACATTATCTCTGAAGATGCCAAACCAAATTTTGCAGCACAGTGATGTTCAAATGAAAATAACAGACCTTATCTCCCTCAAGTACCACACAATGGAACATGAATAGAGCGAGACACGTACACCTACACGGTCAAGTTCCTCCTCAAGAATGCATTTTCTCAGGAACATTTAGCCAAAGTTGAGTTCCCTCAAATTGGGTCTAGCAGAGTTTAATTTTATGAGGCAGCCACACTGTGGCTTGGCCAGTCAGGCCAGTCACATTTACATACGCTCCATACAAGACCATGGAAGGAGCTTTGATGAAACACCCAATAAAGTTTTCACTTAATGCACTGGGCATTGGATCAAATCCAAGAAGCTCCCTTTAAGAAAAAAAAGAAAGAAAGAAAACATACCAGTTAGAAATGGCACAGCTGTTCTTCTAAAGAACAAGGAAACTAGTTTTTGTTGTTGTTATTTGTACATTCTCATGCTTTAGTTCAGGCCAGTTTTTTACAGTCGCATTTAATAATTTTTCTCAGTACTAAAAACAGGGGAAAAGAAAGGTTATTTTGATATGGAACCAACATAACACAGCCTTGGATGCATCACATGCTATTAGATTTGACGTTAGCATGAGGTCCTTATTTCAAAGTAATAATTAAGCTTGATTCAGAACAGATCATCAATAAAGCAAATCATATGACGTCAGAATAGCAGTCCTAACAACATTAACATTTTTTTCCTTCATTTTCTTGGATATGAAGGATGTTTCTCTGTTTCTGAAAAGTTATTCGGACATAGACACGGAAAAGTCTCATCAGCTATTGTCTGCCTGAGCCAGCTGCTGGTGAAACGCATTGAAACAGATGGTAGAGTACTGAGAAGAGAAGGTGCTGTGAGGTTTGGCATTAATAGGAGCATTTTCTTAAGAGGCTGCACCGTGAAATATGCAGGGCCAGCATGGGGAGAAATAAAACATAAGTTCAATGTCACAGCCTGTGTGTGTGTAGTTAAGGTCTCCTGTTTTACCCATCTTTCAGCTCAATTCCCAGGGCTAAAGATGTACCTCAGATGAGGACAGGGGGATAAACAGAGGCTGCTGATCTCCCATCCCACCAATGTTTTTGATGACCATACACTTATGGAGGAGGCTTTCCCCTTAACAGCAAGTCTGGAGAATTTAGTTCCAATACCTCCCGTTTGGCTGGAGGAAATTCTCTTTCCCTGAAAAATAATATAGTTGGACTAGCTATTTTTAGAACTCAGGGACATACAGGGTGGCCTCATGGTAGAATTTTTTGCTGGACGCACTATGAACATCAGTCAGAATGTAGCAAATCCAACAATACCTGAAATACAAGCGGAAATACCAAACATGATGTGGAAAGTTTCTCTTGAATTGAAAAGCACATGTCTAACTGTTTGCTTTCAGCACTCAGGTTACAAATTACTTTTACGTTTACACCGTATGGAACATAGGGTTGTTCAGACATATGGTATGTTAAGTTCCATCTTGTTGCGCATTCATCAGGGAAATGTCCATATAGTGTAGATATTTTGGATTCATGGACTTCTAAGACTTACTGATGTTTTGCCTGTTTTCATAAAGAGGCAAAATTCCCAGTATTTACTGATTTTACAGTGTAATTGGAGGGGACTGTGAGTGGAGCTAGGCTAATTGCTTTGGTTTACATGGTAGGCCAATGCTATGTGACCATCACAGATGAATAGCTATGATTTGCAGTGTCACAGTTATACGACTTTTGCCAAGTCCAGCTTTTTCCTTTTTACTCTGAGAGCAGCAACTGCTTTAAAACTTGCATTTTATAAAAGTCATCACAGTCACTCAACACGACAGGTCTGTGCCTTCGGGAAATTCCTGCCAGCCGTGTGTCCCACTACATATACAAAAGTGTGAAATGAAATCAGAGAGGTCCTGTGGTTTCCAGATGACTGAATGACAATAATTGCTGGCCCAACACACAGCATTCCACTGCTCCTGTACGCAGGGAACACCCAATCCCAGCAGATAAAAACCAGTAACCTACCATTTTACGTGGTCAGAGCCAACCTCACTAAAGGGAACAACAGATACCTTTATGATAGCACACAAACTAAAGCCTCAGGTATTTGATCTCCAGCATTCCATGTAAACTGAGATGTATAATTTTGTGAACAAACATGTAAAACCTCCTTTGCTTCTGAAGATGGCCTTTAGTTTGTTGTTTCCCAGATTTTACCCCACATTTACACAGTCTACCATTTCTATGGCTGCATTGCTACAACGTAAGGTTCACAGTGAAAGTCAATATTATAAAATATTACAGCCTAATCCCTCTCCTCTATTAAAAAGTGGTGCTAAAAATTCGAAATACTGAAATTCAAGATTTTATGCCTCAGGTTCACAAGCAATTTCTTCTTTTAATCACAGCAGTTCGAGTTGCTGTGGCAAGTATAGCTATTTTAATTTTCAAAAGCCTGTCTACAGCAAGTAATATTCCCTTGCAGATGCTGATGTTTCTTTTGCCAATGCCTTTTGGGGCTCATGCCAAACATGGCAGAAAATTATGGATTAGTACATTCATTCCTGTCATGACCACATCTAAACTGAGAAGTCATAACAGCATATATTTTTTCGGCTTTCTACATTTAATGTTAGATAGCCAACTCTTGGTTTAAAAATAAGCTGAAAATATAACAGTTTATGTGGATTTACGAACATTTGACAGTAAAAAAAACACTTATGGGGTAAACTAATATGGATTTTTTAAGGAGACTGTCAACTGATACTTGGCCGATATTTCAGTATTTAAATGTGTCAGAATTTAAAGTAACAAAAACCCCAACGCAAAGCTTGTATTAAATTATGTGTTTAATGAAACAAGAAGGGGAAACAGAATGTTTTAACATTGTTTTAAAAAAGTAAGCTCCTAGAAATTACAAAAGCAAAAAACAAAAAAGTAAAAATTCATTTTCTGTGGGCCATGGTGCAGGCATTGGAATCAGAGTGGAGAAAGACAGGGACATTTCTTGTCTTAGTCAAATGTTGAGGGGAATTCTGCTTTGACTGCAGAGGCGGCAGAAAGTCAGACAAGAGTATGAAGATCTCAATCATTCTGATATGAAACAGTGGTGAAAGTAAGGAACGGTCATATATATGGAACTGAACGTAAGAGAGAGCAAGCAAAATTATAAATGTTATATTACCAAGGGAGTTTGTGAACCTAGTATGCTCTTTTTGCAACAGCAGGACTACAAAATTGTGAATATCTGACCCAGTTATCAACCAAAACAAAAATTTTCTCAACCCTTACTCTAATGTCCTTGAGTCCGAAACAGTTGCAATGTTTGGTATCTCTGCTGAGTATGTCCATAATTAAATTAGAATGTCAAACTTAGTGCCCATTTATTGTACTGTGTCTTTATTTATTTAATTAGGCTTCACAGGTCCAGTGTTGAAAATACCAAAGTTTTCTTTTTCTTGTTTGTGTCCCCACATTTATGACCAGAGGGAAGTTGACTTCAGTAATGGGCTGTTAAACTAAAGTGTGATGAATGTTTCCTTGTGTGATCACGTATTGGTCCACTGGTCAGCTGACCCCCTCACTGGCTTTCATTAAAGAAAAATCTCTGCCATCTTTCATTAACTGTGTACACTGCTGGGCTATTTGAAAAGTGCTGTGTTTACAGCGTGCAGCTGGCCAACACCTCGGTCTCGCCCATCGTCCACAGCGGGATGTCATCAGCTGAAAATTTCTCACCCGTCCTCCTCAGGGGAAAGCCGGGGCCCTTGTGTGGGGTCCTGTCTCTTAGATGGGCTTTGAGGGCCTGACGGATGTGTGCAGCACGGTTCCTTTCACAAACAACGCCAGCACCCTCCCCCTGCACCCCTTTTAGACCCCACCACCCCATCACGTTTTTGAACTCCAGCCTCAACCCCTCATCCTCAGAAAAAAGGCTTTCTGTCCTGGTCTTGACAGTCGAGTTGGAGAGCATGACATCATCGTCCTTCCTCTCATGTTGTTTGGGTCTCAGGACCCAAGCAGTGTTAACATCTGCTGAGTGCTGTGGTAACTAAGGGGGTATTTAGTTTGTTATTGAGGCCCGTAGTTGAGATACCCTTCACACTCAAGTGTCAAAATGAGAGGACAATGCAGAGGGGTGTAGGGATGGGTCTGTCGTATTACACTTCTTCTCCATTGCCAAGGCAATCTCATTATGTAGATTTGACTTCCTGTGTGCGATGTCTTGCACAGCTGTTACGCACTTCATAAGGAAGTCTCATATTTCTTGCATTAGTGACCTTGTAAGGGCTAATCCACGCTGTCTTCAAATTATTAACAAGTGGTTTCAGCCCGGATTGGAAGATGTCAAATCTTTATTTTACCAGAACAAGATTAAAGGATGAAAAGTTTCCTCTCGTTTCCTTTCTGTTGACTGATTTAATTATTCTTTTTCTTTGCTGAGTAGTATGGAAAGGACATGCAATGAAGTTTGACCAGAATAAGGCATTTGTCCTTCTCCACAAAGGCATGGCAAGCAAACCACACCTTTATTGTGCATGATTGCCACCGTGTAACGAGGAGCGAGAGGCAGTGAAAGGACACAGCCCAGTTTTAAAAATCTTTGCACAGGGGCACGGATGAGGTAATGCCCTTTCCCAAGGTATTTAGAAAATGTCTGTGTCTGTGCCCGGAGACCATGTGAATAGGCGCCCCTCTCTCACTGCTGAGGTCACATGTCAGAGTTCATTATTCCACCATGTCATAGACACAGAGTAAACAGGCCTCTGGTCGCAGTCCAGAAGCCTTTTTTCCCCCTTTCTTTTTCTTCTTTTTCCTTTTTTGAAGGAGGGGTTTGGGGTCAGTTGGACATTTTCTTGTACTTTGTTCTGTTCCCTGACGACAAGGTGTTATGACTCCTGTGTCAGCAGAAGCACTCCTCCCTCTTTCCTTGAGGTCAGTCTCTCTGTTCTTGTTGTTGATAAATGTTATGACCTGAAAATTTCAGCACTTAATGTTGAAAGAGTTTCATAACAGCAAAATGCTGGCAAAAAAGTTCAGTTTTGGCACACTTGCCATTATAGCAAATGGAAAGTAGCAAAACCCAATTTCTCTAAGTGGCAGAAATTCACCAAAAAGGTCATCTGCCCTTAGACAAGTGAGAAAGTAATGTCCCCCCCTCGCCCCATTTTTTTTTTGCCATACCTCAAAAATGTAGATGTGCACTTGCCTTCTTAGTATGTCATCATGCACATAGAGAAGAAATGGTAAGGAGAGTGATGGAGAACTGTCAGTGGTTGGATTGATGTTACCCAGTGTTACAAAGAATAGGACTGTTTCATGATGGATTTTTTTTTCCCCAATCAGCATGATTATGTCTGGCAGTGTTTTTGCTTAGCGTTGGAATGATTTCTTTCTTTCTAGGCAGTGTGAATTAGAACTGTCCTTCATCCCTTTGGTGTCAAAGTGACTTGAGCCTCACGTCAAGTCACTAGCGTTAGGCTGTCAGAGCTTCCTCCTTCATGTCATTTGGGTATCAGTGGTCCAACAGAGCCTATTTAATTCCATCTGTCAGCATCCATAAGGCTGGCTCAAAGATCTGGTGTGACCCCGTGATCCCCTTTACTCAAGAGAAGAAGCTAATGCTACCCCATTATACTGAAAGCTGGAAGCAGCCTTCTGTCTATAGAGAGGGGCCAGTTGGAGGGGACTGGAGAACTAATGTTAATACATTAAGTTGAGAGATTAAGTCAGTCAACAGGTTTAACCAGTCTACCTATATAACACAGTCATGTAAACGAGAGTAGACGCAGATGTTGCGTTCCTTGCATTCCTTCACTTTTTGACCTGAGACGTCCATTCCTTCTAAATATTGTCGCAGAATTTCTTTGGGGCCCGTGAGGAATTCTTTCATAAAGAAAAATGAAACGCTGTTCAGTTTTTTTGGCATGCAAACAAAACTGGCTCAGAGCCATGTGCTCCTTCCTTTCATATTAAATCCATTTTCTTCTTGGACGCATGCCACCTTTAGCAAGAAATAAAGATGTCCATTAATTTCACTTTGAATGGACAGGAAGCTCAGAGCATAATTAAATATAAATGAGGACATTCAGCCAAGAGGTAAAACACAGATCCCATAAGCCCAGACTGCCCAAAGGTCTAAAAATCTAAACACTTTGAGCTGATAAAGTAGCATAGCTTCAAGCCGCCTGTGTTTTTAGCTGTAGCAAAAGAAATGACTATCCACGCTACATCAGGCTCTTCTCATTACATTGACTGTGAACCAGCATCTAACCCCGGACTTGCACACATGAGAGCCATCTCTTTCAGGGTGTTGGCTGCGTGAGGCTGCAGGCTTTGAAAATGTGCTGACATAGCTGCCCAGAAAAAGGGCTGCAGGCCTTTTTAAATGGCACCAGAGGCGCAAAGTCATAGTCACAAAATCACAGGCCATCTTTCCAGCAGTCTTTAGCATTCAGTCAAATTTTCCCGGACCTTGGTTTACCACAGTACACATTTAGTATATTCGGCTTGTGTCAGCGGGAGCCTTGAATTTCGCTCAATTTGTTCCTGTCCTTGTTTGAGATCTACAGACTCAGTTTTTGTCCACTAACTCAGTTGACCCAATTTTGTGATTTTTGTGATTGTAAAAAAGTTTACCAAAGTGTTTGAAGCATTTCACATCAAAGTCAGACTACTGGCACTGATTAGTTGGTGGGATAGCAAGCTGCCTGTGTGCTTCAATAGCAAGAGTGGCAGGGTTTTTTTTTTATGTAAGAAGATTAGAGGTGTTCCTTTACCAAGTTTCCTCTTGGCATTCAGGTTTTTAAGTAGCCGACGTTGAGCGGCATGAGACAGATTAGAACAACAGTAGTGCTGCAGGAATGAAGGAATTCCGTAACCACGCAGTCAAGTGCTTGGAAAGCCTATTAGGCTTTTTCAAAGGAGCGGAAGGTGCCATATTGCTCCCGAAACAGTTGGCCTCAACCTTAGTGGTGATTAGACCTGTTCTGTCTAGATGTAGTAAACGCTTTTGGTTATGACAATGTGGCTCTCATGGGACTGTCATGAGACTTGCCCCCTTTTCACTTCATTGTTCTTAGTTTTGATATGTTCTGAGCTTAATTCTCTGTCAGACCTTCATGCCACAAGGCCTGAAGTCATTACCATTTTCTCTGTGGTTTAGCATTTTATGATGTTAATGTATGTTTGTTTGTAGGTTTATGATTTTCAGAATTAACTATGTGGTTTCACAGGGCTTCAGAGGAAAGATGCAGTGCCCATTTTGGTGCAGTGTTTTGCAGTTGTAAAAGCCAACACGCAAAACATAATCGAAGACACACATACACTCAGGAGTGAATCTGGCAGAGGGCATGATGTGACATGTGGCTGAGCGGATGACTGAGTTCCATAGGAGTGAGAAGTAATTAACAGTTTAATGGGATTGTGTGATTGCAGTAAGATGTACGTCATCGACCTTTCCCTCACTTTGGCATCCCCATTACACTGCCATAACACACAAGATCACCGTTCCTCCTCACATTTCCCTCACAAACAGCGTGTCTGTTCATCCTTGCAAAGGCATAATCATAAAACAGTAGAAGACACAATTTTTTTCTGTCTCTCCTTTAATGAGTCTAGCTCAAATCAAAGAAAAAAACACTCCCTTATCCCGAATTTTTGTTTTCTAAGACAAAAGACCCAGATGCAGCTGTATGTAGTAAATCTGTGGCATGTTGGATGTTGGACAGAATGGGGTTGTGGGGGGGGGGGGGGGGGGGGGGGGGTCGTGGGGCTTCCTGTGGTAACCCACTCTAAACCCATGACTCTCACATGAGTTCAGATCAGTGGAGCAACAATGTCCCAAGTCCCAGCATCAGTTCATACTCAACACTTGTTTTGTCTGCAGTGCTCTTTGAGGCTTGGTTATGATTTTTCTTTCTTTCTTTCTTTTTTTTAACAATAGCAGAATTTACAGTTTGAAACAAACCTCCAAGGCTTATTTTTTCCCCCCCTTCAGTCTTTGGTATGTTAGTCTTGAGCTTGGCTCTCAGGAGAACTCTGCTATGACAGGGTCAATTTATTCAAAGCTGGCTCCACCCTTGCCCCCCAGAACATAACACTGATGGTCTGTCTCCTGTAAAATAAGGGGTGCAGATTGGCTATTTCCTCTCTTCTTGTGTATATGTTTTTTTGGGGTTTTTTTTTCTTCTGGGGGGGAGGGAAGGGGGGGGGGTCTCAACAGGCTGACTTTTAAGCAGTTATTGGAAACCCTACCCTTTATCCATTTGTATCTTAGCGTCACTGTGTAGGAAGTGTTGGAATTCACCCCATAAGATCTCTGTTGTCTGGAGGATATTAAAACCCCACTCAAACACCTTACGGCACAAACGACTAGAGAGCCGTTACAGCTGCAGAACAAGAGCTGATCTCCTAACCTTCGCCTACGTGTCTCCTGGTACCACCATTGATGACAAGCTCTGTTTTGAAAATAGTGAGGAAGGACTCTGCAGAGAATTTGCAGCATCAACGTGGGTGGTGAGAATGGAGACCCAAGAGACAGACGGATAAAGAAGGGTAGCTCAGGACATGATAGGTGGAGTTAGAGGTGCTCCGTCCTCACTCAGTCCTCTCTCGGAAGTCTCTCAGCAGCCTGGTGTACTCTAGCCTGGCTCTTACCCCCCTCCACGTCTCTTGGCTACTGCTGTGTTTTGAACTGAGCCTGAAAGCCTTGGTTGTGCCTGTAGGCCCATGTGTGCACAGACTGTTTTTGCATTGAGTGTGCTCCAGTTGGTGTTAATAGCTGGCTTGAGTCTCTGGTTTGGCTTGCACAGCTAGGAAATCACACTAGGGCCTGTTTAAGCAGGGATTTGTCTGATGACAGTTTTTTTTTTTTTTTTTCCCCAGTGAGAAGAAATGTTTTTGTCCAGTAAGTTTTTTCTCATGACGTTAAGCCAAAAGAATCGCCATTTTATTTGTCAGGGCAAGATCAAAATGTACCAAAGTACATGAGTATGGCTAAGTCTTATGAGTAGTTTACAGTAATAATTTATCAACAATATTTAATCAGCTCTGCTGATTTAAAAATATCAGTCACTGTTATGGTATTTTTTTTCTCTGTTTGTACATTACCCTCGCCTTGAAATATGAGTATCCTTAAATTCCCATATCATCCAGTTCTAATTTTTAACCATAGATAAACATGTGCTGGAAAATTCTAGCTCCTCAGAATGCATCCTTTCCCTGCCCGATAATGGCGGCTTTGGGATTGCTGTCTGAGAGTTCAGGGCTTAATTCTGTTTCATTCAGAGTGCTTAGTCTCCTCAGACACACTATCAAGACCTGACAAGGACAGTCACTGTGGCATCAGTGAAAACTGGGCAGACAGTAGTAGCCACTGCAGAATTGTTCAGTAGGGGGCTGTCATCTCCATATTCCATTTTGTTTTTATGTGTGTGCCTCTGAGTGACACACCCTGGGGATTTCTTTCTTTTTTTTTTGTTTTGTTTTTGTGAACTTCAGTGTGGCCCTGCACCCTCAAGCTCTATGCTAAATGGGTCATCTGCTGCAGCGGGTGCTTGGATTGGTGGAAAGAGGGACTTTGGCGATGATTTCATCACGTAGAGACTCCACTGGCATACAGACACGCTCAGCCTTCATGATGGCAAGTGTGCCATCCCCCAGATACCCCCTCCCTGCCCATCCTTCCTGCGCCCTTTCACCTCCATCAGACACTGGAGCTTCAGACTGCTCTCTCTTTCTCTCTCTCTCTTTCTCTGAATGGCATGAAAGGGAACTGTGAACAGAGTGTGTCTGTGTGTGTCTTTTTTATACATGTGTGTCCCACAATAGTTAATGAGATGCAGAGAAATACTTTAGTCTTAAACACTACAAGTCTGAAATTGTTCTTGTGAAGTTAACCATGTCTTGATCTCAAAAGTTTGATTCATGTTAAAAATGTGTTTGTCTGTCACATGCAAATGAACATGGTTAATTGCGGGGGTTATTTGTTTGTTTTGTTTTAGGTTTTTTTTTGTTTTGTTTTTCTTGGTGGTATCCACAGCATGCACATACCAACGCTTTGTTTGGTATAGAAACCAGTTTTCTCACCATGCACGTGAGTGAGAATTTACTTTTTTTTTTTTTTTTTAATCCCCCTCTCATCTTTCCAGGGGTAAGTTTGCTGTGGTGAAGAAATGTGTGGAGAAGCACACAGGGAGAGAATATGCTGCCAAGTTCATGAGGAAGAGGAGGAAGGGCCAAGACTGCCGAACAGAGATTATTCACGAGATCGCCGTGCTGGAGCTGGCCACCGCTAGCCAACGAGTGGTCAACCTGCATGAGGTCTATGAGATGACCAGCGAGATGGTGCTGGTTCTTGAATTGTGAGTACACAATCTACTGAGTATCATCTCCAGCAGACACACAAATATACGCCTTACCCTCACACTGTGAAATATCTTTCTCCTGAGTAAGTGTGTCCTTGTTGTAAAAATGAAATCTTTTTGTCCTCACTAGAGCCTAAAACCACAGTGACTCGAAACAGTGTTTTTTACTGTGTAACTTGTCTGAAAACGAATCAAAATGCTGATCACACTAACTACATTAAACATGAATGCCATAGCTAGGTATTATTTTTAATGCTTAATGAGAAGAAGATCAAAGTGTATCTCTGTAAATTCTTCATAAGGTTTAGATGTTTCTCCTGAGCCAGTTAGCTGGGCTGTCACCTAGATTAATGTGACATTGACATGCAGAACCATGATAGACTGTAAAATAGTGAGAGATACAGCCCTAACCATCATCTCAAATAGAGAGGGAGAGAAAAAGTAATCAATGAAGACTTTAACAGGGAGAGAGAAACAGAAACACAGACATCCTTTTTTGGAGATGCAGAGAGAATATATTGCCTGATGGACTAACAAGAGTGGAATGAGACAGGAGAACAGAGAGAGAGAGAGAGAGAGAGAGAATGAGAGCGAGAGAGAGAGAGAGGTAATCTAGCACTAAAGCACAGAGCCATCTCAAGCATGCCTCGGTGAACAGTTGCTATTTCAGCACCGTGCAGCACCTCCTCTGCTTTGCTCCTGCCTGCTCTCTGGAGCTTGTGTTGGGGATGTAGAGACACTGTATGCAGAGGGACCAGTGTAGTGGGTTTCCCCTGAGCCAAATGCTGACACTGAACTTCTCGCTGTTGCGCTGAGAGTATTTGGAAGCTGGCACAGGCAACGAGATGTAGGCTAATCTAGTGCTTATCATGCACTGCACCTGCTTTTCTCCTTTTCTACGGCCGGAATTGTCTTCTAAGATCTGAGCATCCTCTGGTATCATCCAGCTGTCTGCTTGTCTTTTATCTATTTATTTATGTATTTCCCCCCTCCCCTGTGGTGCTGCCTGAAGTGCTTATTGAATTATCTGAAGGTCACACTGACGTTTGGAATTTCTGTAGTAGGTCAAAACTTTTTTTGGCTGAAAGCCAGGCTTGTTCATTCTTCTGACTGATTCAAAGGACAGACTTGACTGTGACTGAAGGCCGAAAATTTATTATTTGTTTTGATTTGTTTTGAACGTGGTAAAATGAATTGTTTTATAGGATAACTAAATTATAGTGTAAGGTTTCACATTTGTTTTCCATGAGCAGCTGACCATCAGCACCATTTCATTATGATGTGGCATTTAAAAATAAAAGAATACTTAAAATGTGCAGTCTTCATATCATCCAATAAGCGTTCAGTTCATGTCAGACTGCCTGGCCTGAGCTCTATTCGTAAAAACGTAATTAATATTACTGGGGAAAAAAATCATTTTACCTGGAATTGGTATGATGTGTTTCTGCTTGATGTCTCTAGCTCTGTGTGGGTGTGTGCAAGAGAGAGAGCAAGCGCTAGAAGCTGCCTCAGTAGTGAATGACCTGGTTCCTTGTGTCCAGTGTGAAAAGTCTGACCAGTGGTGTGGGAAGAGGTCACAGGAGGCATTTAAATATGTACCTTACAATGCATAGAGCCTGGCCAACCATGGAGACCCATGAGCTGCTTCTGTTTACAAAGCAAGGACACATTAGGGAGAAAGAGAGAGACAGAGTGAGTGAGAAAAAGAGAGAGAGGAACAGAGGGAGTGGAGCAGAGAAGGGGTCTAGTGTGCTTGTGTAAACTTGTTTACTCTATATTTGTGTGGGCGTGTGATTTCTGTGAGAGCGTGCGGGTGTGTGTATGAGAGAGAGAAGAGAGGTGTCGGGTGTTGTATGCATGGCTGTGTGTTTGTGTGTGTGTGTGTGTGTGTGTGTGTGTATGTGTGTGTGTGTGTATGTGTATGTGTGTGTGTGGGTGTGCTGAACTATTGATAGAGGTTTTTCTCATGCTGCTATGCAGGCTCTCTTCCCTGGGCCCCTCATTGCATGCCATTGCTTAGTGATGGAGGAGAAGACTCCATATAACTCGATATGAGGTCAGTCTTTTAGCCTTTACCCACCAGTGAATAGCATGTGGTTGCCTGGCCTGACTTCAAGTTCATCATCAGCTGCCCAAACTGCCCAAGGGCCCCCTGCCCCATAGACTGTGCAGTAGATTTATTGACTCAGTGTAGCACTGTATCCTTCCATAACTTTATCAGTACTGGTCTGGCTTTTACGGTCACTTCATCAGAGTAAGCAAGTATATCATTTAGTATTACTGTCCAAACAGCACACCACTTTGCCTTAGTGTGCGTGCATGTGTGTGCTGCTTGTGCAGGAGAGAGAAACTGATAGATGATGTTTTGCTTAATGTGAAAGTTTTTTTTTTTTTTTTTTTTTTTTTTTTTTTTTTTCCCACACACCACTAGGATTTGATAAAAAGCAGAATTCTCTCGGCATAGCACTCGTTCACTCATTCATCACTGACTCTTTTTTTTTTTTCCGCTGATGCTTTTGTAGTTGTAGTTGCTGCTTCAACATTGTTTGACGCAGTAAGGGTCTTTGCTGCCGCGTGTAGCGTGCAGAGTGCAGGTGCTACTCAGCACAATCACGTGTCACCTCCTCCAACTTTTCCTTCAAGCGTTCACGACAAGAAACATATGGCACAATAACAAAGACCCACTCTAACCGGCATTTAACATATGGCCAGCTCCAACTGAATGTGTGATCGACAGATCAGTCAAAACCACAGCCAAACATGTCGGGCTGACTCTTTAGGGGTTTGGAGAAAGCAGAAGATGCTTACCACAATATTGTTGACTGTTCTTATTAATCCATGTCGTATTGCCAGACTGGTTTAGACTGTGTGTGTGTGTAAGTAAGTGGGTGGATGTGTGCATGTGTTTTAGAGACAGAGAGAGAGAGAGAGACTGGCTCTACTTAGCCATCTGTCTGAGTGATGTGGAAGATTCCAGTACTTTTGTACTGTACCACTGTTATTATTTTTTAATAGCTATTTTGTCTTCATGAAGTCATCATTTTGAAAGGAAGAAAATCCAAAGAAACTGTGAATTTACTTTATTTAACAACCTTAAAATTTAGGCCCGTAACACCCATATTAGACCTTATTATATTTTGCTCAGTGTAGCCAGTGGAGAATTGTTTAATAATGATGGAGTGTTGTTACTGAAAGCTCAGCTTGTTGTATGTGTGAGAGAGCAGCTTTACTAGTGTCGTTCAGTCAGTGATGCTCAGATTGTCTTACTCATAATGCAGCAAATCTGCTTCTGACTTAGCCTTAGCAGGGCTCCGGAGGGGGTGTCCGCCGGGTTATCAGAGAGATAATGGATTGCCTTGTCTGATGACCATTTTAAATCAAGGCCGAGGGATGCCTGCAGCCATTCTGGCCTTTCTTCACATGCAGCAATGTACTCTGTTAACAGTAACAGATTGGTCAAATCATTGGTCAAGGTATTTTTTGATTGGTCATTTTAAGATAGAACATCGCACATCAACGATATCAACCAGACTAAATCAAATGATAGCATTTGCTGGCTTTCAGATATTGCTTAAATATTAATGACGATTTGTTAAAGCCCAGTAAAGCTGATGCTGCCTGTGATTGACAGGAGTTGGTCTGTCTCATATAGAGTTGGCATATCAATGTTTTCGCCCCTGTCGGATTACTTTGTGTTTGTCGTTTGCATTAGTTTTTAATCTGCTTTTAAAATATCCCTTAATTGCTGTTGCCCTCGCCCCCTAGGCTTAAATCCCCAAGCCCATTGTTGACCTGCTGGTAAATCCCAGTTTGCTCTGGCTGAGCACTGGGAATAAAGAGGAAGAAAAAATGATTAAAATGATCCCCACAGTTGACACTGTCAGCACTATTCTCTACTGATAATGGCCTTTTTAATATATTTGTATCAGAAGGAAGTAGAGCAGAAAGCATTCTGCTTTTATGAGGATCTAGCACGTGAAATCGAGACAGAGAGAGAGAGAAAGAGAAAAGAGCTAGTTGTAAGTGACTTTTTGTGTGTGTGTGCTTTTTTTTTCTTTCCCCTTCTGCTCTGATAGCTGATTGGGACACAGAGATAGTCCTGTGAAGGAGCAGGAAATCAGCTATGGCTTCAGATACGGTTCATGCCAGAACTGATAGAGGGCCACTCATGCATGACAGCGGTCACACTACAAACCGGAGTTCTCTGAGCTAGCTTCACGGACCAGACTCAGCAACATGGCCTCATTGCACTGTGAGCTCCAGCTGGGTGTTCATTATGTCAGTGTGCTCCACTGCCGGCACGTGAGCCGCCTGGACCGTGGCCGGCAGCCCAGAGAGGGAGGGCAGTGGGGAAGGGGGGGAGGGGAGGGGAGGGGGCATAAATGTGGAGGGGAGGGGGCTGGAGCTGTGCGGCTCATAATCTCTAGAGCTGGAGGGGGAATATCCCTGCTTCAGAGTGCCAGTTTTCTATGGTCACTCGCTCACTCACTCACTCACTCGTATGTGTGTGAGTCTGTGTATGTGTGTGAGTGTGCACACATTTTAGGCCATTCAGTCACTTCCACACAGCAGAGGATTCTGGAGATTGTTGGCACTAGATGTGTGTTCTTGTCAGACCTGTGTAAAAATGTTATTTGACAAGTTTGATACATTCTACAGACAGCGTATTTGAACTCAATTTTCAGATAATCTAGTTGAATTTGTATGTGTGTGTGTGTGTGTGTGTGTGTGTGTTTATATGGTAAAATTAGGTCATGAATTTGGGCAGAGCTAAACCCTTTCATTTTTCTCTGGGGCTGAACCAGGCAGAAGATCAAAGATGGATCAATTCTCTGTCCTCTCTTGGTTATTGATTCAACAGTGGCATGACAGACTCTGTAGCAGCTAGTAAAGCTTGGAAACTTGCAGGATTAGCAACAAATTACATGGTTAAAGAATTTTATTCTTGAAGAATGTCTTGACAAGGTCTAGCTATAAAACATTTTAATGCAACCAGTATAGCAAAAACACAAACAATTCTACAGGCAGAATCCCTTGTATCCATGTTAAATGTGTTGTCAACTCATGTCAGAGTCAGCATTGTAGATACTATTAGTCTAATGAAGAAAACTTTTATCTTGAAAGTTTTTAATGACCTTTGCTGCTCATGTTTTTCTCTCCTACAAGATTTAATGTTTGCCAGCAGATAAACATAAAATAGCAGAAATTCCTGGTCGTGTGATGTGAACTGGGACCATCACAGAATCCAAAGCTTAGCGGTAACCCTGGGACTGTGTTTCAGCTGTTTCCACCAACACAATGCAAAATCCCAGGCAGTGCTACACCCAGGTGACATCTAAGCCTGGACCGAGGCCGCCCCACCATGGAATGTAGTGGGTGTAGCATAGAGGGGTTTCAGCAGTTTAAGAAAGACGAGCCACGCCTGGTAAAGCATCCTTCTGCTGCAGCTGGACAAGTTCTGCTCAGGCTCAACATCAGCTTACAAGTTCAAGTTAGTGGTGTTTTGTTGGCCTCCAATAGTATGGACATGGTCTTCCATACTCCTCAAATAGAAGAATTTATTTAATCTCGTGGTGTTTCTGGGAAAAAAAAAAAAAAACTTCCCACCAAAAATGGACCATAGTGATGAAAACTTAGGTTACCGTCATTGTAAATTGATGATGGTGAATGGGAAGGAATAGCAACTTTTAATACATAAAACCAAGGGAAAACAGAGACTGGCTTAACGTAGCTGTTTAAGGGAATGCTTGTTTTTGGTTTTTTTTTGCTTTTTTTGCTCCTCTTGTAAAGAGCCAATGCAGGCTTCTGCATTAGAAAACAAACAGAGCTTAATTTGGCCAATTCTTGTTCTGCTTTCACTGGTTAATGGCTTGCCGTATGATACGGTGAAAGGATCTAAAGGATCTAGAGATGAATGTTTGGTGTTTGTTACGGAGGACTTGTACAGATGAGCAAATAACGGGCCGTGCGCCTTTAATCATCAAAATACACCAGCCCCTATTGTGGTCTGTGCATCCACTATCTATGGTCCATTCATGTAATGAATTACTCTGCAAAGCTCAGTCGTTTCGGAGCCAGAAGCTTCTAGAAATAGATGGGCAGAGAGAGCCTCATCCTTCTGATCTATAAAGCACAGGCCAAAAGAAAAGGCTGCCACATTTGAAAGAAGACATTCCAGCCTCTCAATGTGTATGCATCAGTGTGTATGCACTGTTTGTCTGCACGACGTGAATAATTGCCCTCAGATTATAGAGGGCTCACCCCACAGTGCATCAGAGCAGCAAATGCCCAGACATGCGCTCATGCAGCCGAAAATGTGACCCAGTTATGAATCTGCCAGATTTTAGCCCCCCTCCTCACCACCCCTGTTCTTCTTTTTTTTTTTTTCTTCATACTCATATTTTTCTTCTACTCATGTGTAGACTCTTAAGACTGTGGCCTGGCAAGGGGAAGCTATAATCACTGCATGCTGACAGTGGAGCCATTGCTCCCTTCATGTCTTTAGAAAAGACAGTGTGACTTTCAGGCCGAGAACTCGGAGCAAAAACCTTTTGGAAATTCGAGAAGCATTTTATAGCTCCTTTTGCAGCTAATGATTTTTTTCACCCAAACGGTCAAGTTCAGGTCACAGGAGTCAAAGAAAGGTCTGTTCTTTTGTTCTGGAAACATACTGTGTCTCAACAGATTTTCCAAGTATAAATATGAATGACGTGAATGAAAAGGTCACAAAAGTAAAGGACTTTTTAGTCTCACCAAATTAACTTTGAAGTCTGGATTTTTCCCTCGCCACTTTCATTTAAAAGGTTCACAACAGTACAACACGTTGAATTGACCTCTCACTGACAATGGTGTAATTGATGCCTGCTATGAAGCCACCTAGCTGTAAAGACTAGGCGGAGCTTACTTAGGTTCTTTTTTTTTTTTTTTTTAACTCTGTCAAATTACGCTAGCCACATAATGACACTGTCACCTGTAGCACCTTGTGGCAGGCTAAGCAACATAATCGCCACTCTCAGTGACCACTTGCATTTAGACCTCTGGCCAAAGGACTGACTTCAGAGGGAGATAGCAGAATAGGATTATGGACTGTCCAAGGAGAAACCTTGCACTCAGGCTTATCCTGTGTGTGTAATCTCAAACACACACACACACAGACAGGGCAAGGTTTGTGCGTGAGGACACATCCCAGCCCATGTGTGAGGAGTGATTTTACACACGATCCACCTGGCTAAGGTGGAGCAGAGTGTTCATTCATTTTCAATTCGTTGATCTTCCAAGGTCTATACAACCAGCAGTTCAATACTTATATACCCAATGTAACAGCATGAGGTGTTATTCAAAAATAATATCTTGACCAGTATTACAACCTTGAACCTAAGAAAAAGTTAAAAGAGAATGAAAAGTTGTTCCTCTTTGGTTGCTTTGTCAACCCAATTTAGTTTAGCATGGTTACAGGCTACAGTAGCAGGCCTCTGTTTTAGGTCACTGCCACTCTTCCATGTGCACACACTGATCGAATTTGTCATGCTCTCTGCTCCAGCACGCAGGAAATGGACAATCATTCACTGACATGTGACACGGTTGTGGTGAGGACATGTGGCTTTGTTTTTAGCTACCTGAGCTGTGTCTGCTTGCTGTCTGGAGCTTAGTGCTCATGGATTAGCCTACAGGCTAATTTTCTTTCATTAATTTTACTCATCCAGCTAAGAGATTTCTGCCTATGACTGACTTCTTATCTCTGAAAACTATGCAACATTTTCTGTATTTTCAACAACAGAAAAAGAAAAAACTGGAAGAGGTGGGCTCAGTTGTCTTGTAGGGAGTATAGAAATAAGGAAGATGTCCATATTTAGGCTAGCTCTGTACTCAGGTATGCTAGTCTATTTTTGTAAATCCTACTTGAAAGGCTGAAAGGTAATATAAGCCCCACAGATACTCTTCACTTGTTTCACTACAAAGTCTTGAGAGACGTCCCAGTATTGAAGTTCATGTCGACCTATTTTAGATCTGAGAAGCTCAGTTGGGGTTTCTCGCACCTGGGCTACCCAGTGAACCGTGGTCAGATTTGGGGGCCTTCCTTTATTTGTTCTTTTGTGTGACAGAGGATTTTAACTTTGTTTGCTTTGACCTGTTTTGGCTTTCCCTCTTGCTTCAGGGGAGATGTCCCCTTTTAGGACTTGAAAAGAAAAAAAAAGAAAACCTATCTTATCATCTTGCCGTTACATCAACAAAGATCTAAGGGCAGTTAGTAGCAACATGGTGACATGAGGAGCTTGTAATAGTAGCTTTTCAAGTGAGAAGTGCACATCCTAACTATATCTATGGAATGTCACTTTCTTTTGAAGATATGTACACACACACACACACACACACACACCCCTACAAGCCCAAAGATGTATAACCAAGTTGAGTGAACTGTCAGGACTTTGACTGGTCTAGGAGGTCTGTCAGACGAAAAACTGTTTCTAAGAGTGTTTTTTCTCTCCTCCCATTTGCTCTCATGATATTTCAGGAGAAAGGGGTCAGTGTCAGTGTTGGAGGGTGCATCACTCAGCAGTGTGCACACCTTAGAGGGCCAAGCAGCCAGGTGGTCCACAGGCTGTAAATGTGTCTCTCTGTCCCAGGAATGTGAATTATAGCTAAGCCGTGGAAAGGCAGCAAGACCATCACATAAAAGCACATTAACCCACCATACAGCCGTCTGTCTCGTCCCAGACGCTAGTCTGGTGGTCCCTTCATCGGAATTGCCACCTATGTTCTTTCTCCTGTCTGCTAAACAGAGTTGGTAAGAGTAGTAGAAATGTGAAAAATGTGTTGGTAAGTTAATGTTGTGTGTGTGTTTTCAGCGCGGCTGGAGGGGAGATTTTTAACCAGTGTGTGGCGGAGCGAGATGAAGCCTTTAAAGAGGACGATGTAAAGAGGCTGCTGAGGCAGATCTTAGAGGGCGTGGCCTTCCTTCACAGGAATAACGTAGTTCACCTGGACCTTAAGGTAACGCACTGACTGAGCACAGAGTCAGTATGAGAGAGAATATTATAGCATAATGTTAGTAGGTAAATGTGTAGGCGACTTGAATCTCTTTTCTCCAGCCATTCATGTTGTTACTCAGGACAGGTACACCCAGTTCAACGGGTTAAATATTTATGAAGCCTTTGACTGATTCAGTTAAGTGTGTCTGTATAGGAAGAGACACAAAATGTGCAAGAATTAAAAAAAAAAAACTAAATAAAATAAATGTATAATGACTTGAGAAACAGGAGCATGTATAGGGATGTTGATTGTGGAGGTTTGGGCATTTGTCAACATACATGAAGCAGTTTGAAAATGTTAATTCCATCCATACTGTAAAACATCAGCACATTTAGGCCATGTTGTCCTTTTATGGACCACTTTACAAAAGGAAGAATTGTGCAATACAATAGACCCCTCTAGTGGCTTATAAAACCAATTGCAATGTATTTCTTTTTTTTTTTTTTTTTTTTTTCTTTTTACAATTAATATCTGAATGCTTCCAGTTTTAAGTTTGTCCATCTTAAGTTTGTCCTCAAGATTTGCTGTTTTGCTTGTAAAACAGCAAAACAGCTGTTTGTACTGTGATCAAAAACATTTCTACATTTTATTTGTTTTGCTGAAACTGGACAGCCTCAGAACATCCTGCTGACCAGTGATTCTCCTCTGGGAGACATAAAGATTGTGGACTTTGGCTTGTCCAGGCTCGTGAGCAACAACCAGGAAATCAGGGAGATCATGGGGACACCCGAGTATGTGGGTGAGTTATGACCCCCTTGGGCACTAACAAGCCAATGCTACATTTCATACCCTTCCTTTAGCTGTATTAGCTCGTGATATCACTAATTCATGTGCGTATGTGTGTGTGTTTTTCTTAATTTTGTCTGCAGCTCCAGAGATCCTGAATTATGAGCCCATCAGCACAGCAACTGATATGTGGTAGGTCTTTCTTATTTTTTATTTATGTTTTTTTCCTCTGCCTCAGTCTCTGTCTGTCTCCACATCCCACATTCTTTCTCAGATGCACTTTATGACCCCAGAGGTTTTGCCACCACTCGGCTGTGTATAGTTTGTTTAGAGTGTGATGGACAATGTTAAATTAAGACGGCCTGCAGGCTGTGTGATACTACTCTGATGTGAAGACTCAAGTTTTCACACTGCACCGTCTCACTTTGACATCATCATCCACACAGTCATCCGTTTACTCACAGCCCTAAATATTTATTTCATGTATTATTTTATCTGACGATCTTTCAGTCAGATGCCATTTTTGTCCATGTGAAATGAGAAGGTATTTCCTGAGCCAAAAGGATTCAGTTGAGCCTCCAAACAACCATCAAACTTATTTTTATGGAAAGTTTTAGTTTCAGCTACACGTGAGGACAGCTAACAAGCTCAATGGCCCGTTTTCTGTAGAGCTACACTCGGCTTTAAAATGCTCACCTCAAACATAACACACAAAGTAGATATCACAGATAATCTGACATATATTCTCTCTCTCCCTCTCACTCTCTAACTCTCTCTCCTTCTCTCCCTCTCCCTCTCCCTCCTTCCCTCTGGTAGGAGTATTGGCGTGCTTGCCTACGTAATGCTGACAGGTATTTCTCCGTTCCTGGGAGACGACAAGCAGGAGACCTTCCTGAACATATCCCAGGTTAACGTCAGCTATACTGAAGAGGAGCTCCAGCAGTGTGACCAAAATGCCATCCATTTCATCAAGTCTCTGCTCATCAAAGAGCCAGAGTAAGCAGCCAATGGCTGATTTCCTCACACTTTGGCTTTTTTTTCCATAGAACATTTGCAAAATCAACAGAACATACAGACATAATGTAACCATATAAATTGAGGCTCTGCGGTCTGGAACCAGTTGGACAGTTGGACAAAACAGAAGTTGGAAAGTTTGATATATAATGACTGTTTTGCAGTTAATTGCATATTACAGTATACATATGCTTGAGCATACTGCAAACAAACAGCTGATTCTTATTTTTCAATTGTGGTGATTTTATTCCTCGGTGGTCTTGGTTTTTTTTTATTGTCTATATGAACAGTATGTGGGACAGTAACTGCTCTAAATGTAACACAGTTGGCGCTGACTTGGCTCTGAATTGTTTCCACAGGGACCGTGCCACTGCAGAGGAGTGCCTGAAACACCAGTGGCTCCAGCTGAGGGAGAGTCAGATAGAGGAGCAAGGTCTGAAGGAGGAGTGCACTGCCAAGCCTGTACCAGTCAGCCCTGGGAGCTCAAGCCACGAGGCAGAGGAGGAAGAGGAGGGCCAGGTGACTGAGGAGCTCATCGTCATGGCGGCCTACACCCTGGGGCAGTGCCGCCAGTCCTCAGACAAAGAGAGTTTGACCCCAGACCAGAAGGCAATCTCCAAACGCTTCAAATTCGAAGAACCCTTTTCAGCCCTGCAGGAGGTGCCTGGAGAGTTCATCTACTGAGCTCCCACCTAGTATTGTGTTAACGCGTCGCACTTCAAACCTTTTGTCGTCTTTTACTTTTTAACATATGTCATATTTTGAACTTGTAAGCCAAACCATTTTTTTGTGTTTTTATGTTTTCTTAAGTCTCTCTGGTTGTTTTGGCGTGTTTTTTTTTCCCTCTGATGTTTGTGCTGCTTTACTTTTACTTCATTATAAGTTACTTTCAACAAAGCCTTGCTGTGGTACTTGTTTTCTTTCTCTCTCTCCCGCTCTCCTTCTCTCTCTCTCCTTCTTCTTCTCCTCTCTCTCTCTTCCTCTCTCTCTGTTTTAGGTGCCATGCTTGAGATATTGAGACTCTGTGGGCCATTTAGTTAAATGGGACCACATTTTTTTCTTTCATTAATTACTGTCTCCTTTTTTTCTTTTTATTGTGTTTCATCTGCCACCTTTCTGAAAATGAATATTGTTCATTTTGGAGAGCAGAGTTGTCCTTTTAGGAGCTTGGGGGATTGGGGTGGGTGGAATGAATTATATGTATGTTGAACAAATTAATTTGTTTTAACGGTATGTCTAAATATTGTTTATGAAGCCATTGCGTAGGTCTCACCCCTGACTTTAATGCAAATGTCCAGTCAGGTGTGAAACCTGTGTACTTACTCTCACCAATAATAGCAAATATTTTACATTTACACCTGTGTATGCAGAGAGCGCTTTTTTTTTAACTTCTATATAGTTTTGACTGTAAATTGATATGTCAATCTAAAAAGTATATCTTTTTAATGGCAATGGACCTGATACTGTAAATAAAAGTTCCCCTGAAATCAAAAATCAGTGTTTTTGAGCTGTGCACTGATTCATGCTGTCCATGTATCTTAATGTGTCAGTGTTTTCCAGGATAATGTGTACACAAACACACTAAGGCACACTTTGATAGCTCATCTGTTACATTCACAACTGTGTGTGTGTGTGTTTGTGTGCATGAACTCCCCAAACAAATGTAAGTCACTATCTCTCATAGTACTTGCTGTTTATTTTTTAACTGTTTCAAGCAACAAAGAAGAAAATGCACCAAAGGACCATTTTTATACATATATTTTCCAACATGATTATTAAGAGGGGGACCTAAGGGAGCCACAAAAAGGATGCATAGAAAGGTTACTTAAACTTGAGGTGGGCAGCAGTGCCATGCATTTTTATATTTCTTCAAACCTGAGACAATGGAGTATTGAATCTGATATTATTAAATGAATAAATGAAGTCATTACTAAATGCCCCCCTCCCTGCAACCACCTGAAGTCAAGGTCTTGCTGAGGTTAAGCAGGAGGTCGTTGTCCTGATGTCAGGGCTGTCACCTCTGCTCTGTAAGGCAGATTCGTCTCCATCTGCGATGCAGCCAATAATGGTGGTGTCATCAGTTTTTGTATGTGGACCTGTTTGGCCTATAGGTGAACTGGAGTGGGTATAGAGTGGTGGGCAGGGAGAATGTAATGTGGGTTTTGACTATCTGCTCAAAGCACTTCATGGCAATGGAGGTGAGTGCTATTGGGCAGTAGTCATTTAGGCAACTCATGTTTGGTTTCTTCAGAACTGGGATGATGGTGAACTTCTTGAAGCATGTGGGGACATGTTTCAAGAGGTCCACCATTATCTGATTATTTATAATGGTTTATAATGTCTTCAAAGTACCGGTCTTATTAATTTTGTGTTCTAATCACCACCACCTTATTTAATAATAGCAAATACATCACTTGTTACAGTGCAGCATGTAACACTGCGTGAAAAGAGGTGTATCTGGACTGGAATACTCCTGTATCCCCAGATACTCCACAGATAATCAGCTTTATCCGGCAGTTTGCAGCTCTGTTACGCGGCATGGAATACTGAATATGTACCAGGTTTGGGGGTCTGCCTAGAGCCTTTAGTTGCCATGGTGAATAATCCCTTGGGGATGCTTGCAAGGGAACATTTCAACTTCACACCTTGGGCCATCAGGTATCCTGCAATTGGTCAAAAGTCTTACTTTGGATTGGTGGAGCAACGTCTTGCCCCTCCTCTAAAGCCCTTCCCCATTGGTCCATTGTGTGTCCCCAGACATCATTTCATATGGTATATATTATTATTGTTATTATTATTGGTGGTGTTGTTTTATGTTCATAGGTAGATTGTATAGGTAGTCTGGCAAACAAAAATGAATTATACAAATTTTATTATAAATAAAGAAAATACAGTATAATATAAATTATAAGGCATATAAATTGACAATTATATGTATATCTATCTATCTCAGTGTACAACATATAACAGAATAGAATACATTAGAATATACTGTAATATCATAGTATATAATATAAATGCCTTTTGGGAGCATAAATGAAACTCTAAATGTTGAGCATTCCCAAGAACAACCCAGCTTCCGTGGTCTCCATTGTGAATCTATCCGCACCAACTCGTGCATGGTGATTCACAACATATTTTTGGTCTTTGTCCAGTCTATTCTGTAGCACCCCACACAGTGCAGACAACTGATGAGCGGGAGGACCCACGCTGGCCTTCCATCCAAGATGGCGTCCTCCTCTTCAGAAATTATATCTACTGATGCGGTCCTCTATATGGCAGCCTCTTCCTCAGTTTAAAGAACACTAGCTCTGGCCTTGTGCTGCTGCAAAACACTATGAAAACAGAAATTAGATCATTGAAAACAGTAAATGGAGAAAAAGTCTAAGAACTACTGTGGAAATGATGTTTTGACTTACTCTTCTCCTCCGTTGCCTCGTTCGAGTGACGATCCTGCCCCCCACTTTGTTCTCTAGATTCCCTTCTTGGTTCAACCTGTAACTCTTTAGAATAGTCTCAGTAGGTCTTGCAGGATGCTAGAGAGGAAAAAAAGTGGTGAAGAAAGGAAGACTGATTAAAAGTTTGTTTAGAATTCCAGGCACTGCTATGAAAAAATCGCGATGATATAGCCTACCAACAAAACACGTTGTCTTACCTTGCCTGTGGATCATATCTGTGCCTGTTATTATGCATTCTCCGCACAGCTTCCTGTAGAAGCAAAATTAATACAAGAGTTAAATTCAACCACATTAAGGGATAAAGCAGATAAAGAAATGCGAACGTATCAGAATGTGCGGCAGTCAAAGACAAAAGCCAGAAGGCTACAGAAATAAACTTACCGAAACAGAGTTATTTCCCGCTCGTCTTATTTTTTGGGCAGACTTCTCTTGCGCCTCTCTATTGGGACTCCATCCTGTTCAACCGCCGAACATTCTCCATGAACGTTTACTGCTGTTCAGACATCTTCTTAAAAAATGCATTCAACGGGCACACCAGTTGTTTGTTTTCGTTCGGACTCGGCGTTGGAATAACTGGATATTCCCGGCGCACGAGTAGCCTCTCCACTCCGTTGTCCGTTCGAAAACTCAAGTTTTCTTTTGCAAGTCATCTTCAAAATGCGCACTAACAGAATACGGAGTACAACTTCTGTAATCCTTCACTGACTTGCTTCTCCTACATACAGGTAACCCCTTCCCCAAAGCAAATTTCGCGCTGCAATTGCACACAATGCTATTGGTTACGGTCACTCTACGCCATGCACGCACAGAAAACTGATTGGACAGGACTCAACCATAGATTCTGAGTGGGTGGTTTGAAAACGCGGCGCGTCCTCGTACTGAGGAGGAACATTCCAAACAAACAAGCGAGGAACAACATCAACAACAACAAAAACTCCTGTACCCTTTGTCCCGCATCCGTCATATTGAGAGGGATGCGGTCGTTTGGTTTTTAACTGTCTGTTACGTCCCCGGTGGAGTGTGGTGTCTAGGGGTATGTAGGGGAACGTAGCATAAAGGACCCACCACCTGTGCTGGTTTTGGGACGTTGTGATGAGGGAGGAAAAACACGGACACGGAGAATTGATATGAAAAAGAGTGCACGATATATTTAGAATATTTACAAAGTGATTTTATATATATATATATATATATATATATATATATATATATATATATATATATATATATATATATATATATACACACATACACACACACACAAGATATTTACAAACACAAATGAAGGTGGGAGAGGACGTAGACGGTGCCAAAGAAATGAAACTAGCAAAACAAAAACCACCCTGAACTACACCGGAAAACACACACTGAGCTACAAAACAAAAAGGTGGCAGAGCCAAAGGAAACCTGACTACACTAACTAGTAATCGAAATACAAAAGTGGCACCCGCCTCTAGCCTATCCCTGTACAACGTTAACACTACCGCGGGGATCCCCTTTCTTACCTGTCCTTCTCCCCGCGATAACCAAAACATCAGAGCCAGAGCGCAATCCACAAACAGAGTCAATAACGAGAATACAGGGTCGAACACAGAATGGCAAGTTTGTTATAATGGCAAAAAAAACACACGAAAGGCAAAAGCAACAACGAGACCGAAATCTACAGCACAGCGCATCCAGTGGCGTTTAAATGTTGGCGCTCCGCGTCAGGTTGGCTACAACACGAGGGGCACTCCCTCCCTGGTTGGTCGAACGGGAGAGAGAGGGGCGGGGCACAGCATCAGGCAAGATGGTATTGCCAGCCCGCCACCGCTGGGTACCTGTGGAGAGAGAGAGAGAGAGAGACGGAAACGAAACAAGACGCACACAAACAAAACACACAGTGCGCCGCACGTAACACTTTCAGAAATAAAAATAAAGGGATCCATTCTTTTACCCGCCCGGCACAAGAGCCGCTTATGCCGTTGCGGCATAGTTTCTAATCTATTTAATAGCGCTACGTCAACAGCAGTAAAAATGCAACATAGCCGAGTTTTTTAAAAGCCTTGCTTTCTTCCAATGGCTGAGAGGAGAGCATTGAGGGTGGTCATCAAGAGGCTGTGGCGGCCGTCAATCAAACTGTGCAGCTGTGGGGCCGATGAATTCATTTTCTACGTCACAAAAACCAAACTTAGTAAAACTTTACAAATATGAAGGTAAACGCTGTCAGCCGACATCATGGTCAAAAAGAAAGGAAAAAGATCTTTTATCCCTTCTGACCATGCTACTCATCCAATAGAGATTTTGGCTTGATATAAAGATTTGCATTGAAATGGATTTATTTTATGTAATATTTTATTTTGAGCCTTATTTATTCTTATAGTTGGATTTGGTCAGGGGTTTAACTTGAAAGACTTGAGCTGTATGATGCCTGCTGCTTTGCTTAAGTACAGTTACCTTTGATGGGCCTGTAATGGCCAATGCATGTTGGATGTCTATCAATACAAGTGTATACAAGTGTTTCTTATTCCGATAGACTGACATTATATCTACGTTTTACCTTATCTCTCAGCGTTGGTAACATGTCCCACATTGTCCCACACAAACTTACTACTTGTCCCCCATTTGGTCTGTTTGCATCTGGTCACCCTATACCTTTGACCCCAAGTAAAGGACAGTTGCATAACCATCAAATATGTAATTAATGAACTTCTCATTTAGACTTTTTTTTTTAAATTATGTTTTCAGTGTGTTTTTGTATGCTCCATTTGAAGAGTCCATCTTAATTCAGCTGCAGGACTGTGCAATGACATTAAAGGCCATATGGGCCTACCACTGCTGTATTATACACCATGCAACACCTAACAAGTTTTTGTGGTTATCAAAATATAGCCTAAATATTACATATAGGCTAACTGATAGAAAGTTACAGCGAGGAAGGGAGGCAGGCTTCTGTACCCAGTCGTACACAGACCACTGACTGTTATTAGCATTTGAAAGGCCAAGCCCTCAGCTAACGACTGTGGTCACGCGGATGCCTGAAAACCTCCGTCTAACAGCTGTATTCGGACATTTGCGGGAGTTTTCAGGTCCGCATAACAAAGTTCTGCCGATATCCGGCAGGTTTGGCGGAACTTTACTTTGTCCGGATATTTCCAGATACACCACTTTTCACGCAGTGTAACGTTGTAAATATTAATCCGTTCCAGGCTTTGCATCCATCTCTTTAAGTCATATCTTAAGACTCCGTTCCGCATTTTACAGAATGCCAGTATTACGAACAATCAGAAAGTGTCTCTCTTATGCAGAAGGTGTAAGAACGATTTCAGAAAAGAGAAAAGCTACAAAACACCTGTGCATTTCCTTCTGGTTCGTTTTCCCTCAGAAACTATGTTCAAGTGTGAATATAGGACAGTGCACAGTGAACAAACGCCTGATAATTTGAATCACACAGTCAGGGCCCCAAAGCCTTGTGTTAAGTGCTTGGTTACCGGTAAACCTAACGAGGCAGAGTTCAAAAAGTATTTTCAGAATAAATTAAAAGTACGTGCCACTTAAGAACACACTGCCTTTACGAAATACCCTCTCATTGTCAAACATGTCCTCCAACTACAAGACCAAATTATTTTTAATAAGATAAGTCCTCAAACTTTGGCAGGTGTCCAGTTCTATTAATAATACACGATCAAGCAAGCACACGTAATACATAAATGCCTGGTCATACTGGAACCTCTTGGATGATGCTCTCCTTTCATATGTTTAAAAACTGAGTGATTTCACTATGAAGCAACAAAAAAATAGGTCTATGTAGCAGACGCACCTGTTAGAAAAACATCTTCCTGTTTCAGACCTTCTTGTATTCGTCTGTTATTGCAGGATTTTGCTAACAATAAACTGTATTTAAATTATGGCAAAGCGCATAATACACATAGTGCAAAATATATTGATCAAATGTCCCAGATTGCATCTAAGCTATATCAGGGGTTTATTGCGTCTTTCAGCTGTGCAGCACATTTGTGTTAATGCCGTGAATTCAAATGCAACTCACCGTTTAGAAATATTTGTTATAGTTTTATAACTAGGCGTGACAACTTTAAATGACGATGACGCCTGTGCTGTAATGCTCTTATGTCGTAATTAGTTTGGTTGATAGGATAGAGTCTACATGTTCTCAATGTCTGTTTTCAATTCTGTAGTTCTCTATGCCCCAAACTGCGTCATATAGCGTGGCTCATCGATTTAATATGCGGTTCTCTTCGCAATAGCCTGACATTGTGCTAGATCCCGTGACAAAGTCGAATGACTAGAGTGTGATTCCTTGTTGCTGTTTTTGGCCGTAGTGATGAGACATAAGATGCCACTGTGCTGCATAAGCTGCCAACTGAAGGATAACTGAAACAGATTTCTTTATATCCTCAAAGGGTCCATTCGGACTACGACAGGAGATAGTAGCCAACAAAGCCTCGACCCCCTCTTACAGTGGTCTGAGGCGAGATACCACGTGAGATGGGCACGTCACAGGTGGTTATGCGGGTCTTCGACTTGGCACTATCGACTTTTTTCCATTTCCTTTAGATATCATTTTGATTTTGGCGTCCTCTTCTGGATGTGTGACAGTTTTGTTTCTTGTTCGTAACGTTGTTTACGTGCAGTTAATAACGCATGGTGTAAAATCGTCGCGTTATTGAAGTCCAGGACTTTTTGATGCATATACTCATTTGAGCTGACGATGAGAACCGGTCGTTAGTGACTGGGGTGGTGAACATATCAATGTATTTTGGTGAATTCGTCTATTTATTTGAGAATATTAGGGTTGGAGTGAGAGTATGGTGAAAATGGGGGACTACACACAGACATGGACTAGACAAAAATGTTACTGATTTCCAAGACTTTTAAATCGAAGGTCAACCAATCGTTTGCAGGCCTCGCTGACAGGTCTTGGCGTCGCGGTGGCGACAATTCTGGCAATAGCCACACACCCGCAGGACCCAGGATAAGACCTCAATCGAGAGGCCACCCGGTTGCGGACGCAGACAAAAAGTACGGAACGCGGCGTAACGTTCACGGTGAAGAGGAGCATGAATTTGCTGACGACGATATGCTGAATTGCTTTTCGCGTTTACTGTCAAGATAAAGGCGATTTACTGCGGACAACAATTTCCAATATCATTATGACCTCCATGGAGAGCGACAAGTGCTGGGCAGAATGTATGGATGTTGCCGTGGAAATAGCACGTAAAGCTGGCCAGGTATTCATGCACCCGGTATATTAGACATATAGCCACGTATTGAATTAGCATTTATTAACCCGGGCCAGATGTGTTGCATTTGTCGTGTGGTAAAACAGTGGATATCACAATGTCGCCTGCTTTGATGTCTGCTGTAGGAAACTTAAAAGCCAGCTCTGTGTTGTTACTGTAGGCTAAGGCGAGATCCGCTCTACGACACATTAATATCCGAGACACTTCAGAACACAGTGTGCTTGATCACATCTATTTGGCTGAACGACAGAGAATTATTAAACATTGTCCTAGACTACAGCCTGTGTTGTCTATGTGGATGAATCGGTATCGTTATCTGCAACTGCGAAAATATTTTGTGTATAATAGGCTTAATACAATGGTGTCATAACGTAAGTTTGTGATTTAGGGACGTATTTTGTAACACAGCAGTACAGTAGGAACTATTTTGTACTATTTTAAACACTGCACAATGATTCCGTCTTTCATCTAACCCTTTCCTCTTAACTACTGATAAAACAGCTTATCTGTGCAGGCCTGTGATAAACTTCCTTTGTTTCTCGGGTAGCCTACTTTATTAACCCTGTTAGCTTTGTAGTAGGCTATATTGTTTCCCTAAAACGAAATTGTTTTAATACGTATGAAATGATTTATATGCAGCCAAACTGTCAGGAAAGACTACTATTCGACAGTACCTTGTGGCATCTTACAGTACTTTCTGACATCCACTCCTCTCAAGCATTCTCCATTATGTAATGGAACATGGGGTTTATCGTCAAACTATGCTGGATGCAGTTTCCTTTCTATTCTTCTACATGTGCACCTCCTCTCTGGATTTCTGAAAGTACTAAATACGTAGGACTTTTTTTTTGTTCATCCTGTCTTACAATGAAGTGAGTTTCAGTTACATTCTTTGCATTTACTTTCTCCTTGTTTGCCTGTCAGATGGTTCAGGAAGCAGTGAAGCAGGAGAAGCGTGTAAGCAGTAAGAGCACGCCAACAGACCTGGTGACAGAGGCAGACCAGCAGGTGGAGGAGCTGATCATCTCCACCCTCAGGGAGAGGTACCCCACACACAGGTACTGGAGAAAACCTCCAAAGCTCTCCACATGAGATGGTGCAGTTTCAGCCAAAGACAGACAAGATATAGTTAAATTATTAAACATATGGTCTTCTTCAAATATTGGAGTTAAGAGCTAAACGTGGAAACACATGGGCTCCCTTTCATCAGAGCTCCGTCGAACTACAAATTATCCACTTATTCATTGTTCATTCATAAGATGTTGAGATTAACGTCTTATTCAAACTCACACTGTAATGGTTGGATTGTTTAATGAGCTGATAAGATCTAGAGTTTGGAGTTGTAGGTGTGAGCGCTGTTTGAAGTAGTTCTCTGATGAACATCTGCTGCTGTTACATTTTTCAGTCCTAATCTAATCTTTTATCTGCTGTCAATCATATCTCACTGACTCACTGACCTCAGTTTGACAAATGTTCATTCAGAAATACTGAATAGCTATTAAGGATCAACAACAACTGCCTGCTTCTCACCACACATATGCATTTTTTATAGCAGTCATAAACATCTTTGTATTCCAACCCACAACAAGCCAAGAGACTCCCAAAGCAGAAGTTTGGAATTTCATCATAGTTCCATTGTTCAACGTGTCACACACTGTCCAATTGCCAAGAGAATGTTTTAATTTTACTCTGTTAGGAACATTAATCACTTTTACTTGTGTCACGTTAATTAAGAACATTAATTATGTTTTGCTGTAGATTTATTGGAGAGGAGTCATCTGCTGCAGGAGAGAAATGTGTTCTGACAGATAGCCCCACGTGGATTATTGACCCGATAGATGGCACTTGTAACTTTGTTCACAGGTACAATGAAATTGTCATGTAGAAATATACAGTTGTTTTGACTACTCATTGCTTTCACGAAGAACATGTAGAGGTGTATTCTCTGGGTGGTAACTTGTGTTATATTAATACTGGAAATGCTAGAAATGTTAACTTTACACTGAAGGTGAATGATGGTGTTTGATTTACAGTTTCCCTATGGTAGCTGTAAGCATTGGTTTTGCAGTGATGAAAGAGGTAAGTTTACATCTGGGTTTTAAAGCGTAAGATTTTTTAAAATGTACATTGATAAGGAAGGTGGTTTATTATATTTTAGATTTAAGCATTACCTTTGCAGGCGCCCTAACCATAACTGTATAATCTCTATAATATTGCATGTTGGACTGTATTTTACTATATGACTAGTGCTGTTAGCCCTAACATAGTTGGTTTGTTGACATTACAGTTTCACTAGTTACTGTATGCCCGCATGTGCTTCTGATATTTCTGATCCCTGTATGAAATCTGATATTTCATACAGGGATTTCTGCATCATTTTCCTTTGGTTATTAACTTCTGTGATTTGTATTATTGTTGGAAGCTGGAGTTTGGTGTCATCTATCACTGTTTTGATGGAACACTGTATACAGCCAGGAAAGGCCATGGTGCATTTTGCAATGGGGTTCGACTTCAGGTCTCAAAGGAAAAAGGTGTGTGTTCTTAGAGTACTTCTGCTCTGTGTCACCAATTTCAAACACATCAGTGAACATTTGAGCATTTTCTTTGGAATAACTTAAAACAGAAAAAAATTATAATGATTAATAGTGAATCTCGGCATGTTTTTTACAATCTATATTATGTTCTATATTATGCCTTGTTGAAGAAAGCACGTCTTTCTCAGTTCCATAACCTACTCTATTGGCCTTAGATGTGTCCAGGGCCCTGATTCTCACAGAGATAGGTGCAAAGCGAGATCCTGCCACGCTGAACATCTTTTTAGAGAATATGAAGAAGCTGCTCAGTGCTCCTGCACATGGGTGAGACAGGAATCTGACAGGTTCTACACTACACTGGAGAGCACACACTTGGTTTTTAATGTGTCGTACAACACATATAACATCAGATTTGACTTTTTAGATTTGCCTTTTTTTTTTTTTTTTTTAAATTTGATTTTCATGACGTCACATGTGAGAATAAAGGCGGTGCTGTTCAGGTTTCTTGTTCTGTTGATATGTTTGTGCATGCTTTATTGAAATCTCTGCTTTGTGTTGTTTGTTTGTTTGTTTGTTTTGTAGAGTGAGAATCATTGGTAGTTCCACTCTTGCACTGTGTCACATAGCCAGTGGTGCAGCAGAGGCCTACTACCAGTATGGCCTGCACTGTTGGGACATCGCTGCGGCAGCCGTCATCATCCGTGAGGCGGGGGGTTGTGTAATAGACACCTCAGGTTGGTGCTGTGGTTAATCTGTCACAGCCTGTTTGAGCCAGTAAGCAGGGTTTTGCTTAAAATGCGTAAAACATCTAACAAACAGCTTCACACCCTAGACATGAAGCTATGGCATTCAGCAATTTGAGGTTGATGTAATTTTTCTGTTATTTAAGTAGATCAATAGGTGACCAGTGGTTTCACAGGCTCACCAAGCAAATGTATCTCTGCATTGTCTTGAGTCCTATAGTATCAAGAATCTTATATATGAAAAGATTTTTATTTTCAGTATTTTGTGTATTTATTTTTACCCCTTTGATTTGTTATAAAATCTTTATTGAGAACTTCTCTACCTAGAGAGCCTTTACTACAATACACATGGTAAATCATTTTAGTAATGTGGTAACATGTCATAGGTGATTATTTAAAATGGACTTTTTTGATGAAAAATACAGCAAAACGAGATTTCAAAGTGTATGATGAAAACATTACCCTAGGCTTATACTGAGTCCATGGGTCATTTGAGGTCCACTTTAATTCCTTTGATGACCAGTTTGGAAAATTTGCCCTTGGTGAGTTAGTGTTTTACACATATGCATGAGCAATAATTTTCATTGGGTCCACACTTTCATGGTAATGAAAAAGATATTCATTGCTTCTCTGAGGTAATTTTCAAAGAAAAAAACAAAACGTCAGTGGGAAGGTCTTGAATATAACTCACACAGAAAAAAGAAACATTAGTCTTTTGAAATGTGGACTTAATTTTTGTTCAATTTATATAACACTATCTTTACATGGACCGGAAAGGTCAAACCCATCATGAGGACATGTGTGTGTTTCTGTGTGTGTGTGTGTGTGTGTGTGTGTGTGTGTGTGTGTGTGTGTGTGTGTGTGTGTATTTTTGTGTGTGTGTGTGCGCGGGTGTGCGTGTGTGTGTTTTGTGAGACTGTGTGGTAATCCAGATGAGGATGTGTTTGTGTATGTCTGGGTCTGTGTGTGTTTGTATGTATCTGAGGCCAGTGTGCAGTGTGTGTGCACAAAGAGTCCCTATTGGGCATAGCTGTGATGTCATCGTCATGTGGTGAGCATTGGGGTTGCTCGGGGAGACAGATTTGAACACTCGTGTGAGAGTGAGAGTAGGTCAGCTATCAGCTCCACACACACAGAGAGCTGTATTCATTGAGAGAAGGCCTCTTCACTACTGTCTCACTGTGGATGAGACCCATTTTTTTGGTTGTGCTGACATTTCCTCTGCTGGCATTCAGAAGGCTTTTCCCAGCCATGCCCTGAATCTCACCTCACATAGACCTCTTGACCCCATGTCTCAGCCACATCGATCTGTATCTCAGCCAATCCAGTGTGTTTATTAGTTAAAAGGCATCATTATACACTGTATATTGGACAGTCTTAAAACCGATGCTGTGTTTTGATACATAAAGCTGTTTTTGAAATGTTGATGTAGCATAGTGCCTGTGTGTGTGTGTTGTACACCTGGTTGATGCTGTCCTCTGGTTTCCAGGGGGTCCGCTCGACCTCATGTCCCGACGCGTTGTGGCCGCCGGATCCAGAGAGATGGCAGACTACGTCGTCCGACAGCTGCAGCCAATCAGCTATGAGCGGGATGATCACCAACCCATTGTCCAGTCGTGAGCCGTTATGTGACCTAGATATATTTAGCTTTTTACCTCAAACACCACAATCCTGCCACAAATTATTTTGCAGTGTCCTTTTATGCAAAATTAATGTTTTTTATGGATCCTTTCTAATGATCTAAAGTCGCCCTAGTTACAAAGTTATATCTCATAGTTACAGTGAATTCCTGTGTAATTGTTCGTATACATCACACATACTGTTAAACCCAGTTCAGTTGACAGTAGCCTAATGCATAATTGCAGTTTTCAGTCAAACATCATGAACTGTGCAAAAGAATAACCGTTACTCTGATTGTGCACCAACAGATACTCAGGAATCAAACTGTAATTTTAATAACATATAGTATGAATCATTTGAGTCATAAAGTCATTTGAAAGATCATTTGAAACGATTCATTGTAACCCCATTGGAAAAGTTGATGGCTAAATATTAAGTAGGTACATATTTGGAAACAAATAATGGAATTTATTTTCCACATGTTGGTGTACAACAGGTCTTATTGTTTAAATATGGACTTTTCAGTGGTCCATTTTTTGCCATTTGTTTAACTGGATATTACCTTGTGATGATTGACTGAAATTATTATAGCTGTACCCAGTAGAGCATATTTAAATCAGGATGTGATTCTAAAGATGTGATAATCGAGAAAGTAAAGTAAAATCAGATTCTCAGAAGAATGGCTAAATGAAGGCATATACCTGTATTACATTCAGTGATAAATAATGAAAAACAAATCATCATAAATTTTATACGAAACATAATCATTTTAAAAGTCTGCTACACAATGCACTTTTAATCTTTAACTGTATTAGTTTTTTTTTTCTAATTGTAAACTGTGATGTGGACAACTTTGTTTTTTTTTCACTGACAAAACTTGTTGTAAATGACATCAGTGTAATTCACCTCCTGTCTCTGTCAGGGTTAAATTCCTCACTGGTTCACAATGTGCACTGCATTAAAGACAATATTCACGTTCATTCAAATCTGAAACTGCCTTAACGTCATTCTTTCTGATCAACTCACCTAGTTATATCAACTATAGACTACTGAAGGCAACACTATAACCATCATATCATCAGTCAAAAGACGCACTGAACTGATTCACAAAGCAATCTCGTCTGTTTCTTTCCCTGTTATATTATAATAATCAAATACTTCATTAAGTCCATAGATTTTTGGAAAAGCAAGTCTTAACAGTGAGTATTATATTACTGTAATATGGACAAAGAATAGATGATATGGACAGAGAATGAGGCCCTGTGGGGTGATTCATATGACATATACATATCAAGATTTCAGATGAGTGAGTATTCTTTGTTGTTAGTATGCTATCAGATTGGAGAAATTACTGGTCCTGTCCTGAATAGAACAAGTTATGTCATTATGTTGAATGTTCTGTTAATTCACTGTGTTGTTTTCACCGTGGTTTCAGCATTCAGTGTGACAACGTCCTCTCAGTTTGACACACGTGATAAAACACTGTGACATACAGTATATGCAGAATGATAATTCACTCTTTTGTTCTTTACAAGGGCATTCATTCCAAAGTTCTGCAGCAGGTTGCTTCACAATGATTTGCACAGGATTTGTGTGTGTTTTACAGAATGACTGACAAGCTCTAATTAACCAGACATACTATTGGCGTTATTATGAAATACATGAAGTTCTGCTTTTTATTTAAAGTGCTGGATTTTGTCTCCCTTTTCAGGTCAAGTTAAAGTGAAATGTAAACTTGAATTCTGAAGAAGTATGTGAAATGCTGGAAGACATGTTTTAGTTATAGCAATGACTTAGTGAACACAGGGCATGATCAGTATTTCTTTATCTATTGTGAGGTAGTCAGAATATTTAATTTAAAAAATTCAGTGACTTGTCATCTCATCCTAGCATTAATGTGAGCCTGCTCTTCCATGGTCACCCTAAACCAACACTGTTAAAAGTTAAAAATGTTTCAGTAAATGTCCGAATTTGATGTATGTTAGAATATGTCAAAATAAAATGTATGCAGTCATATATGTTTCTTTTCTCTCTAATAGTTGAGAGTGAAGCATTAAGATTTTCATAAATCGTTTTTGAAGTAGAGGTGAACAGGAAAGAAGGCAAACGCCGAGTATTTACACGAAAAGTAATTCTACGACAATGTCCAGCTCTTGTCTACAGGTGGTGCTGTGGCCATTTTCTTTTCAACAGTTCAAGCTTTTTTGTTGCGCAACTGTAATGCAGGTATAACGTCTGAAGAACAAGAGTGAACTCGACTAAGACAAAACATGACAACTAAAGCATATAACAGAAAAGTAATGCATGGAAATTTTAATAGTTCAGTGTCTTTACTTTCTTCCTTTCTCAGTTTATTTCTGTTGAGTTTAGTAACATCCACGCAAGAAGCATTGGTCTGTAAGAATGAATGAAACGTTGTCATTATGGCCTGACTTCCAGTAACTGCTGCCACAACTTTAGTTACTTTATTCTCTTGAGGTCATTGCTCAAGAGAATAAGACGGCTTTCGTGCGCGCTTACCCTCCAGTTACGCGCCTGGTATCACCGGTGCGGGAATGTGCGGGGGTTTGGGTTACCTGACCCTGAGAAAGGCTTGGAATGCTATCGCCACGCCTGCGGGAACTCGGAGGAGGAGCGGCCGGTACGGTTCACGTTTAACGCCCCATAGTAAGTCCACCTCCTGGGCCTCCTCATTGGGACTAAACATCAGCCCCCTGATCCCTGCTCGATTTTTGAATGGTGGAGTCATTTGTCAGTTACAGGGTGGTCCTGCACATTTTTCATTGAGGAGGAGAAAAGTGTATTCAGATGAGGAAAGGCATACAGCTGTGCCAGAGAAACGTGAGCGAAAGTCGTCGGTTATAGCAACGCAAAAGTCCGATGTTCTTAGTTACCTTTACGTCTTTTCACTCGTAATTAGTAAAAAAAAAATAGAGGATAAACTACAGCATTCACCAATTTTCGACCAGTATGATTGTTGGTGTACAGTAAAACATGTGAATGGACAACTTGTCGGTGTGTTTCCCTCACGGTCGTCTGGCGCAAGTTAACCAAAACAGCTGTTTACTTCTGACCCGAAACGATGACATCTTTTGTCAACAGGTAAAAAGAGAAAACTGATGCTTGTTTTCGTTTCTTAGCAAACTTTTGCATCATTTTCTTCTCTTTTCACCGACAGCAACCCATAGAATTAAGTTGTGCAACAGATGTTTTTTGAGTTTTGGATGTCGAAACTAACGGCGAAGTCCTTGAAGAGCGAGAAGTTTTTGTCAACCTAATGGATTGTCAAAAGGACTCCATCAACTGACTGACTTGCCCGCTTGAAACAAAGATGTCATAGAGTCACACAGGACGATGCTCCGTCCTCTCGTGTTTGGCAAAGACTGGACTTGAAGTTGATCGCAATTTCATATCGTAAATTTAAAGTTGTCTTCTTCATTTTAATTCATAAATCTGAGGAAATGGCTTCCGAAGTGGTGTGCGGATTGATCTTCAGATTACTTCTTCCAGTTTGCCTTGCTGCAGGTAAGTGTCACATATTGCAAAACTGTGTTTACAAAGTTGCATGATATATTTACAAGTGCCACATTTATTTAATGATAAAGTTCCTTTGTGTGCTACAGACTGCCGCTTATACCGTGACAAATGGCCAGTTTCCTCAAAAAAGGCTATTATCCATGGCCTCAACTCAATTGATTCATAATAATAATTATTATTATTATTATTATTATTATTATTATTATTATTATTATTGCTGCTGCACAGGAGTGCACAGGTTGTTCAGTCTATTGAATTAAGTTCGTTACGGTATAATAAAATAGTTCTGGTATAATTAAACAGTAAGTCTCACGTACGAACAGGTGACACGACTGAACTTTTTTCCATTTGCTTAACTGGAGCACAGCCTGTGTTTGGCGTGAAATCTTTGGCATTTGGAAACGACAGCTTGCTAGCCTAATTTGTCTCTCTCTCTCTAACTCTCTCTCTCTCACTCTCTCTCTCTCTCTCTCTCTGATATCTTTGAAAGAAAATGATATTTGTACGTAATGCCTACGTGCATGTGCCAAATAATTCGAAATGCTTTATGCGAGTGGAATTTGACAAAGAGTTTGTTCTTTCTCTTGCTTATTGAAGAAATACAGTGAATCATAACGAAACCGAATACAATGTGCGATCCTCCTTTAATTAAGGCTTTGGAATAAAGTCACTACCAGTTCTTCTCTTCAGAGGATTTGCGCAGCTGAAATATTTCAACTCTGATGCTTTTGTAATATAAGAAGTAAATATATAATGTAAGATTAATTAGAGTATAAATGTAATTTGGTTTTCGTGTGCTCCTAGATCCTACGTAATGATGCAACCTCACCAAGTCCCAATCTCATGTTAATTCATTTGATTAATGTAGTTACCAAGGAGTGTGTTTTCGATCTGAGTTTATTCTCTAGTAGTGTACTTCAGCTGAATGTTTTAGGGGACTGTCTCATGGCAGATAAACACTGCCCCCCTGCAGATTAATGCGTTTTTTTTCATTCTTGCTTTTCTTACAACACAAATTGTCTCTGCCCAATTCTCTCTTACGTACACAGTGTCCAGTCCACGAGTGCCTGTCACGTCGCAATTGCAAGAGTTCTTTAGTAATCGATGGAGGAGAACACGATTTCAGCAGTCTTGAGAGTTCCTCTCTCCTAATCGTAGCACGCATGGTGAAAGTAAAGTTGTTTTAAGATTACTGGGAGTGTGAAAGCCAACTAGAAACATCTTTGATATTTTAACTTCAGCAGATTCATAGATCTTCCTCCTGTTATTATTTCCCCAATTGTTTTGAAACCAACCACGGTTTGTTTTTGCTATTTCAACTCTATACCAACTTTTTTTTTTCTGGTAATTATTTATGTTCCAGTGTTAAGAATCTGATTCTTTGTATTTCTGGCACAGTAGGCACTTGCAGAATTAATAACTCATCCAAATAAAACAAACAGGGCAATTTGTACAGGTATGGGTCTGTAAGCAGTAATATGGACTGGTTGAAAATAATACATCCATTTGTTGTAAGTGTCCCTAATCATCCTATATTTAAACAATTACTTAGTAATGTGAACCTGACAGAGTAATAAATAATACAGCATGATCTCTGTGTTGATTAAAGCTCTTAGACTATGCTTTTGTTGCACTTTACACAAACAACAGTACTTGACTTTAGTAAACTTGAAATGAGAACATCTGAATTGGGATCATAATTACTGTTAAGACCAAGACTTGGAATTAGGCTCCATATGTTTATTTTTACACAGTAGTTGAAAATGTAATTCTTTTGTAATTCTGTATTTTATGCAAATACTATATTTAGGGACAGTTAAAAATGAGATTGAAAAGTTCCTCTTTATATCACAGATGATGAAGACAAGAGGCTTATTTTACAGATGAAAAAAGAGATTCAAAACAGTGAAGCATAGATGAATATGATTTGATGAAAGGGTTGCGACAGGAAGAAGTTCGGTATCCTACAGTCTTGAGAATGCCCTTGTTCAGGTCCAGTTAATTCTCATCAGATTTAACCAGAGTAAATATCAGCTCACCCTAAACCTTCAATTACTCTACAAGAAAGAGCAATAAAATAATCATCAAAATCTTACAGAAATGTCCAACTGTAGTTCCAGAGTACACAATGTGGTGTTATTTTTGGAGCCTATATGTTAACGGAGAATCATTTTTTGGGGAAGTAATACTTTTTCGTAGAGGATATTGAAAAGTCATGATTGTCTTTAACCTGACAGTAATGTAATATGCCATTGTTTGGGGCCTATAATATTAAGTTGGTCATTCATACATGCAGAAGCAGCAGACAGTGGCCTCTGTGTGAGAGCCTATTGGACAGAGCCGTGAAATGAAAGCTGTGCCAACAAACAGTTGGCTGACAGCTGAGAGATTTCACCACGTAGGCTGCGGATATTTGGGGCAATGTTTTCACACCAGTAAACTGCACACTTTTCGGTACAGAGCCGCTGTAATCAACAGGTAACACAGCGCATTGTTTTGTGAAGTGGTCATTCTTAATAAAGCTTGCGATGAACAGACGTGTTACGTTTTTTGTTTTTTTTTTTCTTTCCTATAAACATCACATTTATGATAGTCACTTTCCAGGTGATGGTCTTTGAAGCAAAATCGGTTGCCGTTTCCTGATTATACTGTAGTTATCAGATTCAACCAGATTAGACCAAGACGACGATGTCTTGTCTTTCCACACTTGTGTATTCTAGTTATCACAGTGTTTTATATGGCCGGGAAAAGCTGTGTTTTGAAAGGAGACTAGACTGACAACAGGAATATTTGACTCTGAGCCTGTCTCACCAGCCAAACTTTCCCTTTCTTTCATCTGTCCCTCACTGGCTCCCCTCAGCAGCATATGATTCACTGTCTGATTCACCATAGAGCAGCCTTTGTATTTGCCTTTTCAGTCCTTTTTTCTCATAAAAAAAAGTCCCTTTGAGAGAAATGCTCTGCTCGTCCCTCTCCAGATAGAGTTAATTGTCTGTCCACATCTGCTAAGGATGACTCACTCTCTATCTGATGGGTTTGTTTTTGCAGATGCATTGGGCTTGAACTTTTCAAGTCTGCTACTGTTAAGTTGTTCGCCTACAATTGAAATCTCGAGTTTCCCACAGTCTTGACGTTCTGGATAGCTTCACTTGTCAAAAAAAAAACAATGGACCTGTGTATGTGAGAAACCACTGTTACTAGCGGCTGATGTTTAGATGACCTAAATCAAAGAATTCATCAGGGTTCATCATCAAAGCTTTGATATTCATTTGATATTTGACCTTTTGTTGAGTTCTGTGATTGGCTTTTGTTTTTAATGACTCTACCTGCTAGGCTGTATTTGGCCTCACAAAATGTATCTCAAAAGTACGCAGATTGGAGCCTTCACTTTACGAATGTGTAGTTTGATTACCAGCGTGAGATCAAAGAACATGTTTGAAAGTGTTGTCTGACTCCCAGTGATATTTAAAGGCTTGCTTAACAGACACCGTGTATGTATTTGCACTTTAGATGGATTTCCCCACTTGCTTGTGAGAGATATTTTCCAGAGTCGGGCCCTTATTAGTCTCACGTACATGCTTTGTGGATTCCACTTTGAAAAACAAAACAGAGAATTTCCAAAACATTAAAAATATAAGCTAAACCGGGTAACACTATACATAAACTAAACTGTAGAATTTTCATCAATGATCTGACTGTTTTCTTAAACATAGGCCTACTTCTTTTTTCTCTTTTTCGATGTCCTTCCTTCTTGGATGCGTTGGTGGCTTAGTGACCGAGTTTTGTTTTGTTTTTGCTCGAGTGTTTTATTGCTGTTTTCACTTCAGAGAAACATTTTGTTTGCTCAGTCACAGGATGTATATGGAGTCGATAAACTTAATATAGAGCTGTGCTGTAAATTGAGCAACACTTTCGACAGGACGCACCAACCTGTGTTTGCTCAGGGGTCGCCTTGAAGTGGGAAAGGCAAAAATCACTTAGCAGAGTTGGCCCTCCCAGAGAACTCTGCCGTGTGCTCCCGTTGCGAGAGCCAACCGGTGCTGGATGCTACCCTCAGATCCAACAAATATTTGCGGTCGCCTTGGTTTGTGTGAAGTTTAAATCCGATTAAATCATAGGACGAGCATTGAAACAAAGTCGGGACAAGAGTCCTGTTATTTTTCTTGCTCTTTTTCTCTCTGGTGGGTAAAGCCAGTTATGTTTAGGGTTTAAATCAGGATGACGAGGGTTGTTGGAGATGGAGATATATATATATATATATATATATTTTTTTTTATATTGTTTTAATATTGTGGCTTACAGGTACCTTCTTTTCACAGCAATAGACTGAGCAATATCAAACTTCATCAGTGCCTCATTTTACAACTGTGCCATGTTAGGCTTTGACACAGTTAAACCTCTTATAAAATTCTAATTTTAACATGGACTTACAGTAAATCATAGGGTACACTGTACGACAGATGGGTCATGGGAAGGTAGCAAAGGTCTTCAGTCAATATTTTCATAGCTTGTAGCTTTTTCTTAGGTCAGAGGTCATTTGCTTCAGTAACTCACGAAACAAACAAGTACCCTTTTTTTTTTTTATTCAGATGGGAAAGGAGGGAGGGATGCCACATTTGTTTGGTAAATTACTGCCATCCCTTTAATGACAAGACACGAAAGCAATCAAGAGTCAGCATGTTAAAGCAATCAAAGAAGTACAAAGCCGTCTGCTTCTTCCATCGCAAGCAGTGTTTGACAGCCACGCCACTCTTATGTGTCAGTCATCACAGCAAAAGCCCTGACTTGATGATGATGATGATCGTAATGATGGCACAAACAGAGCTGGTTTTCAGGTCATGGTCCATTTAGCTGTAGCTTAGTTATAGACTCCTTAGGACCTGCTAGAGCTCTGTTTCCCTTCTCTCTCAGTCTTTTGTGTTTTTCTCTGATGGTGTGCCACCAGACACAAGCCCTCAGGGCATAAAGTAATAAAAAAGGACAAAGGGGAAAGAGAAAACCCCAGAAAAGCTGCTTCGGTTTGTCATCGCTAGAGTGAGTCATAAGGTAATGTATTGGACCGGCCTAAACACGAGAAGCTAGTTACTGTTTCAAATGTTCTTGTCGAATAGAACGTCGCTTATATCTCTTGAGGCTTTCATCTGTCATTAGAGTTTTTCATTGGCCAGCTACATGCACATATGCACAAAAACTGAAAAAAAGTGAATGGAAGCACATAGATGAGAGTGTGCCTAAGTAGATGTCTTTATAGTCTTGAAATGGAGTTCTGTACACCTCATACAGAGACTTTTACTGTATCCTTGAGACTGTAAATTAAGATCACATTAAAATGACTGACAACTAAATCTTTCAAAATGAATATAATGCCCTTCGTCAGCTTTGCCAGATGTATTACATCCTAATTAATGTTTCTACATACTAATTCACTTTAATAGTATTGAACCTTTTTTTAAGTAAGTAAATGGATTTTGATCACCCATGAGTTCCTTATGGGTGTTTCTTTTTCTTCTTCCACGTTACAGTAGCACCATTCATGCAATTTTATCTTACCTGCTTCCTGTCTGTAATCTGACAGTTTGGCAACAGAAGTACACTCAGACACCTGAAAGGACCTTTTGTGTGTAGTCCCCCAACCACACTAAATCCTACGGTTTTTTTTTTTTCTCTCTCACCCAAGCAATTAAAGAGAGGCTACCAGAAACAAGCCAGCTGTATATCACACCTCAGAGTGCCTGTGTTCAGGGAGAAAAAAAAAAAAAAAATAGACTCCCATTGTGACTACACTCAAGTTCATGGGTACCTAGTTTTTCTTTGTGCCGATGATTTTGCTGGATGTGTGAACCTGAACAAAATCTGATCAGGAAATGTTAATGCTTGAATGTTTACAAGTCAGGACATTCATTTCTGTATTTTATGATGTTGTAGTTTTCACCCACTTTGGCTTTTTAAAAGACAGTCCGTTACCACATAAAAAATTAATTTTGTAAGATGAAAAAAATTGATCAATCTAGAAAAATAATTTTTTTTTTCTTTACCTGGATCAAGAGTTTAAATCATCTTTTTTTTTTTTTAATCTCTGGTTGGCAGTAGCTGGCTTGGGCAGGGCTGACGGAGGCAGCTGCATACCTGGTTTGTTTGCTGGATGTGTTGAGAGATGAACTGATGCTGAAGGTTAACAGTACACAACTGGTGCAGAGTCGGTCTTACTGAATGATGTGTAAAACCTCTGGGTAGAGAGCGTCCACTCACAGACAAAACAAACATTTCTACGGCAACTGTCATCGTGTGTTTTTGTGTATATTGACACAATATACCCAGTATCCAACCAAAGGATGATGGGAAATGAAAATCATTACATTATGCAGCCAAATATAAAAAAATATCCAGAGATACTTTGTTTTACACTGTTCTCTGTTCTGATTTCCCAAAATTGAGGAGCTGATTTAATTTACGTAATTTTTTCTGGCTCATTCAGAACCATTGAGGATTGATGGCGCCCCTCAGTCAGTATAAATGGATTGTGTTTGTGCACTCATTCCTGTAACTGAATACTCATGTTACTTTCATTCACTTGCATCTTATTCACTTTGTATTACTCCTCCACTTTGAAGAGCTAGTTTGTTACTATTGAATTGTAAGCAACTGCCATGTTAAGATATTATCTCAGGCATGAGTGAACATAATTCAAATCATTTGGTTTACATTTCCAACAGTTCGATTTAGTTATCATTAAACAACAACAAAAAAATGCTCCAATCATTTTCCCCTGTTATCATCAGATCTCCTCTATAAATTATGGTTTCTCATAACTAGAATGAGTCAGACTTTTTTAATAGGCCATTTAAACAGTTCATGACTCATACCAGTTTGAAGTGAAATTAATGTTTACGCTGGATAATTTTTGCACTCTCGGTCCGGTAAACTGAAGATCTGCCAGTCTTGCAAGGCAGCTGTTGACAGTAACAGTTTGAGGGACAGAGAGTCTTTATTCACATCATTTCATGCTGCTCATAATTCATGCTGATTATTGGGGTCAGATTCAAACAATTCACCATAGTCCCTTTGATTCAGTTAGAAGCACCACTCCATTGGAAAGCACTGTAGCTCCACCCACTCACCAAGCAAATCAAAACAAAGCTTGCCGATACCCTGGCCAATCAGGGTTGTTTGTAAATGGTGCCATGATTGATCTCTGTTAATGGACCCACTGGACTTTTTTTTTTCTTTATGGTATGACAAAGTGGTTTGGCAACAACAGGAAAGTTAAAAAAAAAAAATAGTTTGATTCTGTATTTTCCTTATTGTTTGTGCTGGACACTATGAGAAATTATGTACACATATGTATATACCCTGACATAGTACAGTGAAAATACTGAGTTAAAAACTGGTTTGGGTGCATATGTTATCCTCATTCTTACATTGTACAATGTATTATATATACTGTAATCCTAACTCTATGAAAAACATGTACAAATGAAATAAAGTTTATAGGTAATGAGACGGAGCGATTTCTTTTTTTGTCTTAATTTTAAAAAGTGGTTCTATATTTATTTTCCACTGGTATACTTGAGGAGAAATCTAATGCTTTCATTGTATAGTGTATGTGTTTAGTATGTGGCACCTTGGCATGAGACCACCAAATATCTGTTGTGAAGTGATCATTTGTTCAGTCAGAAGCTGAAACATTTGTTGTCATAAGATCACATATTTAAGTACTCTTAATATGGAAATGAATATTATACACACAATTTGTAAGCAATGATATGCATTAAGTTTGTGTTACTCTGCCGTAGTGACCGTTTCCATCGTTTTTTGGGTATCAAGGTACATGTGGTTAGTTTGGCTTTCGAATGTCAAGCATCTTGTACTTTTGCTGTCCAAGTGTAAACACTGCGTGTGTGTGTGTGTTCGTGTGTGTGTGTGAGAGAGAGAGAGAGAGAAAGAGAGAGACAGACTACCGAGAGACTAGGTTTTTACACATATGCTATTCCTGCCTGAGGTTTCAGACCTCTCAACTTCCCATAAATTCCACAGCATAAATGAACGGACATTTTTATGCCTAACATTAATATTTAACTCATATAAAATTCAGTATTTTTTGGTATTTTTAATATGTTTTGGGTGTATATTTGTCAGCTTTGGTATTAGTTCAATGTCAACATCAATACTATTTGGTTTGGATGGAAGAGTCTTCGAAGAATTTTTAAAGTTTCTTCGCCAACAGCTAACCAAATAGAAAATTATTACATCTCTATAGTCCAAAAAATACAATACTAGTCTACTCGCATATTAACAGCTACACATCTCCCACCTCTGTCATATAAGTCTAATATAGTTGTCAGATAAAGGAAAGGCCAGGCTGTTGTAATAAACTGATGACTCTACCAGGAGATGTAGGCAGGTAACATTTCAGTTCAAGTGACTGAATCTTGGGAAGTATTGTAAAGGTTACAGAGTATGATAGATTTACTTTTCATCTAATATCAAACACATTTTTTAAAATGTCATCATTTTAAATAAAAAAAAAAAGTATCTTTTGAGATTGTTCCCCTAAATTTCCAGGAGTGTTATATCTGTGTCAGTATTACATTAGTGGGCAGAGGTTTATTTAAGTATTATATTTCTTGCATGTAAGATTTAAAAAAAAAAAGAAAAAGAAAAAGGGAAAGACATAACGCTATTCTCAGTGTATTTCAGATTCAACACACTTAAAATACGAGACCTCAGAAGAGACCAAGGAAGGCCTATGTCCAAACATAGGCCTCAAACATCTGCTGTGGTGGACTGAACAAAAGATTTACTCACAAAGAGTATGGAAGGCATACATTTTGCCCCGCTGCGTCTGCCAACCGCCTGAGAACAAATGGCTAGTGGTCTGTCTGTTGTTTCTGCAGGATTGGAGATTATTTTCATTTTGGTGGTAACCCACCTTCCAATGAGTCATAGAAGGGAAAGGGCAGCATGGCCCACAGGGCTGCCAGGGTGGAAAGCAAGTCAGTCAGTCAGACATTGTGGGGACCTGGTGCTCTAGAACAGCGAGCCACAGACAGACTGAGTGAGTGTGTACACCACACTGACTCACGTTTTTGGAGTTAAAAGGGCACCATTGAGGACCGAAATGTTAAACAGACTCAGGGTATCCAAGAAATTAAGCAAATTGGATAAAAATGTGTTTATCTGAACTGAAATGTCTGGATAACTTTGACCTTTAAACGTAGCATTTTGGGCTGGTTTTCTGTGATCATTCTTGATCATCAAACTGGGGTGATTGGTGTGGGGGGTAGGGGGGGATTGATTAAAGTCAGACTCATACTGCCAATTCAGTGTTTTGACAGACAGAATGCAGTGTTTATATGTGGCCAAAACATGTCATTATACATAATACTAACTATACACTCTACACACAAGTCATGCAATGCACAACTCACTGGCCCTGAATCACAGTGAAGCAACAGGATGGCTTTTGTCTGTAGCAACATTCTTTTCTTAGTCACTTAGAAACTTATGAGCGAAGCTTCAATGCAGACAAGCCTTTCAATTCAAGATTACTGTTTTGACCCAAAAATGAAATGAATGCTCTTAAGTGAAACTACACATTGACAGTGCTGCTATAGAAGTACACGTGTATTTATAGTGTTGGAGACCAGTTCATCTGTCAGCTCTGAGTGGTAATAGATACTGTCCTCAGACTCCAGCCTTTTTTTTCTTTCTTTGTCCTCAGATGAATGAAGGAGGACCAAGGATTACTCTTGTTTGCTTTTCTTGCAGGTGCAAGTTAGCTGTCCTCATATCAATTAAAGGTAGTTGGTGGACTAACACGGCAAATGAACCTGTTGAGAAAACAATGTTACTTGATTAGAGGTATGTGTCTGAAAGACTTAAGGGTCAAAATGTGCATTCCAACTTGAGGTCTAGTCAAAACAGCGTCTCAGAGGTTACGCTGCTTAAACTCATCAAACTCAGCTCGTATAAACGACCAAGCCCTCGCAGAACTTAAAAGGAAAGATTTGGAGTGAATTTTCAATTACAGATTTACAGTGCTCAGTATATTTGATGAATTATGCTGGCAAGTTCGATCTCGCTGCTTGCCAGAAAAGAGTCCCCCTCCGTTTAGTGAAGTAGGCAGATAATGCTGATATGCAGTGTTTGTAATTTTATTGTAGGCTTGTAATTTAGTTGGAAGTGATTGTGCCTAGATTGAACATGGGAATAGTTGGTTGCATAAAATCATGATAATTAGTATTTTTGGTCCTCTAGAATCTTGCATCTAGGGTTTGCAGCTGCTTGTAACCTGTATATTTCTGATATAACACATGCCAAAGGCGTTTTGTGCCATGATTCTTTTTTTTCCCCTTCCTTAAGAGAAATGCATAAGTTAATGTGAACAGAAATGATCATAATATTTTACAAGCATACTTAAGCAGTCAGCACTAAACAACATGGTAATTGCCTACATAATATCTATGTTCAGATAGCCTTGTCCACTTTGGCAGGTTATTGTGGAGTTTAATGCTGAAACTAAACAAGCAAGGAAAAAATGTAGTTCCCATGTTTATAAAGCTCTATATTGTCTATGCGCAGCCGGAGGAAAAAAAAAAAAAACAAAACTTGGTTTGCCTCTCCAGAATAAATCTTCCCTCACCGAAGAAAGCCCTGCAGATATACAACTTAGTAATATGCAGCCAGTCTTTTGATTTTGCAACATGAGTGTTGAATTATTGCATGAGTCTTTTTCATTCTAAAATAAGCATCAGTGTTCACTCTGCTGTCTGTAGTAAGTAACTCACAGATCATATCTTACATCACCTTGAAGATAACAAGTGTCGTTATTCATCACTGCATGGATCGATCGTATATTTGTGCCTGCCAGTCAGTTTCACAGTAGTTTATGATATACTTTTGCAGTTGTATGATTTATCCTTTTGCAAGAACCTCAATGATTTTTACCTATTATTTATTTAATATTTTTAGAGTCACCCAAACTGCCTTAAAAAAACTGCCTTAAAGATGCTAATTATTTCTTAACTGAGGAATTTGATTTGTTTCATACTTAACATATCAGGTTGCTTCCTTCTAAAACTTGAATTATTGATGTTGATAACAATACTGGCAACAGGTCAGAGTTGTGTGATTATTTCTGCTTGTCATATCTTACGCATTAACAGCTAAACCATAGGGGTGGTGGAGGAGTGTTTTCTTTGCTGGTTACTCAGCTAAGCCAGAGTCCTAACTGGACTCCAAGATAAGATTGCTGTTTATCACTTTTCTAATGCTTATGACTGTAATAGCAAGATAAATGTCTACCAGTCTTCCAAGGAATTTAGCCTGTCGCTCTAAGAACGCAAAATCAAAGGAAGACTCTAGCTATACTAATGTAATAAATAAAAGTCACATCAACTTAGTGACTACCAAAGACCATAAATGCTCTACTGACAGTTTTTAATCACTTTCTATAAAAGCTGTCCAATCAAAAGTTTGTATTACAATTCTGTCTATATATTGTCATATGAGAAAAGACAGACAGTTGAGCATAAAGAAAGTGGTAACTCTAGTCAACAACCAAAAAAAAAGTGCCAATCCTACAGAATAGCTTAAAACAGTGATCATTATAATGCTTGCTTTAACTTCCATAACACATTCAAGGCTAATAAAAGCGGGTGTTTGCGAAATGGTAAAGAAAATAAACCTGGTCTCATTTCGGGGAGGCAGCATATTTCTAGTGGCAACAGGCCAATATCTCATTCCCCAAACAGCCGGCGTGTTGTGAAGACATGGTTGATTGAAAGGACTGCTCAAGGCTAGCTCCTATGATTCTGCCAATGCTAGGTCACCATCTGGGAAGCGTAAATGCACGCCTAATCCCTCTAATACAGAAATGGTCTTTCCTTCCAAGGCCCAACAGAACGATGCCATTCTGCAACCCTTGTGAAAAAACAACAAGAAAGATCTTTTTTCTTTTTTAAACTTTTGAAAATTTTCAAAACCTTAAACAGTCAAACAGTTGTTTCCCCTGAAATTCTCCTTAGAGATTGTCTTTTATGGTAGGACATGTAATCATAAATTATAATGATCTATGAGTATACTAAACTCACATTTATTTAATATTAGTCAGAATGTTTGACAACTTGACTTTTGAAAGGAGTAAGCTCTCCAAGTAGAATGAAACATATGTGCACATCAATGCTTTCTTCAAGCAATATTAATGAGTTGAGTTTTAAGCAACTATACATGTGTAAATCTTTCATATTTCTGTGCTGAAGATAGAATAACAATGCCAAAATCAGATCCTTTAGGTGGTTAAAATGGTTTATAATTATCTGGAGGCCCAAGGAAATTCTTATCCCTTCTCAAAAGTGCGCTTTTCAATGGTGGAGAAAACGGTTTCTTTGTGGTTTGGTCCAGGCCACAGAGGGACAGCTGGGAGGCTGGTTGCTTCATTTTAGGTTGCGTTTAAATCCTGATCTTTAAAAAAAAAAAAGCCAGGATGTGGCTTCAAAAGAAACAAACCCATCAAAAATATGCCTTCGACTTCCTTTCCTCACATAGATAGCATTGCACAGTTTGACCACGCGAACAAATCCTGTTTATTTTCATGTGATTGATGAAAAGAAGCCATACTTGAAGAAATGCCATTGCTTGCAACATGTCAGTTTTCAAAGCAACAGAAAGAAAGAGGGAAAGAATTAGTCAGGGCCCATAAGGGACAGGAACAGAAGGCCAACACAGTAACTCATTTCTGTGAATGCCCCTGTGGTCTGAGAAAAAGGAAATGCTAGACGTTGGCTCATAATGGGCCTCACTGACACTGATCAAAATGATAAGCTACATTTAGCTGAGTGTAATTTGGGGTTTTTGTGGATCTGACCCAGTACCAGAGCAAGCCTCCCAGGTCAAATGTAAACCTGGGCCTGTAAGCAGTGCACACTGCAGAAAGGACAGAGCTAAGGTAGAAAGAATGGAGTCAAATTCAAACAGCTGTGGAGGAGAGGATGAGGGGCATTGTTTGGATCTGACAAGTGGGATCATCTCACTGATGTAAACATTTCCTCTGACATCCTTTTCCTTACCTTTCCTTTCCTTTTCAAGGTCTTGTTTCCTCCTTCCACAGAAAGTCAGAATGATGGTGGAGGTGTCAGATCTAATTTTTGTAGCTCATACACGGGACGGAAAAGGATACAGATGTGGTATGGGTTTATTGAATCAGTTTCCTTCAATGGAGATCATTCAACACAATACGTTATAGTACGGTCCTTGACTGTCACCTTTCTGAATGCCACCAATCAAACATGACCTCTGAAATGATAAAAATTCCTTTTAAGGCTTTGGTCATACTCCAGGCAATTGCAAAAGATCTAGTTTGTTGGACTGACTGTTCAAATTTTGTAAGGAACCATATCTGATAGCAGTACAAACAGTACAGGCCAATGTCCTGAAATGGCTGCACATACAAATAAACAACAGAGCATCTAGAGAGATGAAAGACATATTGTTTGTTTAGAGAGTCTGTCAACTATACAAGTCCACAATGGAGGACACTTACATGGTGGTCTGGTTTGCTATTTAAAAGATAATTTACAGTGGAGGCCAGCTCCGGATTCACTCTAATGATGAAAAAATAAGGGAAACAACTGAAATCGTAACTCTGGTGATCTGCGTAGCTATCAATACTTTTGTTTTCAGATTTTGTTTTTCCCAAACAGCCCCCAGAATGCAGGGTCATGGCAAGATGAAACTCTCACATGTAGAGTGATGATTTTCATTTACTCGTGCAGGGGTTCTCACTCAGTTAGAGTTTGATTTCAGTTATAGTTTGGAGTGGGATTCTGTAACACGTACAGATCTGGCCCAAATCAGGCCTGAAAGGTTTTTATTTATTTTTATTTTTGTTATTTGTTTTTTTGTATTTGTGTGTGTGTGGTTTTTTCAGTCACATTGCTCTTCGCACATATCACATATTGGGGACAAAAATCCAGCTTGGTTCCCTTTTAGCAGTAGTGTAAACATAGCTCAGGAGAACATCTTCATGTCTCTCACAGCCGGTTGTGCTTTATATTCAAAGGTAGCATCAGTGTACTCAGTAGCAGATCAGTGACTCCAGAAACCTGCGGCAAACCGGTCATTTTGAGTGAAATGAGAAGCCATGGTAGATGCCTCTGAAGCAACTGTTTGAATGTATTCAGTGCCTCTGAGCACAGAATTATGGACAAATATCCTTTTGATGTCATTCAGTCGTAATCTGCTTGACTGCTTCTGCATGTGTCTTTTTTGCGTATTGGACCACACAAGATTTTCTGAGTTCAATGTACCTCCAAATTACAATACAATAAGTTCATCTTGACTTTTGATGTTCACACTTTTTTTTAAACCAGTATTTTGCAGTGTGATACTGGCTACATGAGTCAACACACACAGGCCTGTGTGATACAGTGGGGAATGAGTGGAATGTCTAGAGATGATCTCATGGCTGACAGCTAAAACCGGATGAGAATTATTTGTATGAAAAGACTCAAATGACAATCAGTCAGCTGTCAACACTGAAAATACTGAGATAAACCTTTCTAAGTACCATTCATGTATGTCTCCCTTTAAAAGTGAAGGTGCTTTAGTTCCTTTAATTATGCTCAGGTATTCGTCTGACCGCATACATATGTGTTTGTGTGTATGTGTGTGTGTGCGTCTGTGTGGGGACCTGGCATGATGGCTTGAGTTTCTTCGCTATATGTATCACATTTTAGACACATTTGCCACTGGCCTCCATAACAAATAATAAGCTGTTCATTTACAAAACACCAGTATGATGCAAAAGTTTACATTTCACAGCCAAACACTAGCTTTTCTGTAGGAGTGTGTGTTTGAAATTTTGTGATAGCATGTCATTCATACATTTCTTTTGACTGTTCTCACTTGACTCTAGTGAATAACTGCTCTATTTAATACCAGATATGACTACGTATGACATATTTTATAAACACGGTTATACTCACAGAAGAGTAGAGTGTCTGTGTGTGTGTCTGTGTGTGTGTGTGCGTGTGTGTGCGTGTGTGTGTGTGTGTGTGTGTGTGTGTGTGTGTGTTTCATGGGTTGACAGAGTGACTGGCAGAGTTCCTGACCGACACAGCATCGCTCATAGCTATCTAAACATTGTCTCGGTGCTTTTTGCTCTAGCAGCCCTAGATGGGAGTTTTATGCAGTTTTTTGGCACATATCCTAAAGACCTTGATGTCTGCTCCAGCTACTGAGCCTGTTGTCAAACACCATTGAAATGCTAAATGCTACAGGTGTCTTATCACATTGTGTTTGAATGTAAGGCTTTTCGTATGCTCACACAACCTCCTCCCAAACGCCCTAGAGTGAAACTGGCACACTTGAGTTTGGGTTTCCAGCCCCGTAATAAGAATTGAGCTGCGTGTTACTTCATACCCCCTTTTAATTGAAGCCTGTGACTAAATGAAGGATATGATGTATTTTAATGCTATAGTGGTTGAGGGTTGTTTGTCTATTGAATGGTGTATTCTGACCAGTCCTGTCATTATGCTTTTTTTGTTTTTTTGTTTTTTTCAGCATGCCTGTTCCGGTACAACCTTCTCTCCTTTGTCTACCTCGTCTACCTCCTTCTCATCCCGCTGTTTGCAGAGCCAACAAAGACAACAATGCAAGGTAAGAAGTTAACAACCTTCAAAGGCAGCGGAACAGCTTTAAAACCTGCTGGGGAATTGGGGGGAAAAGCACTAAGACTGCTGCTCTAATGTCTAATTGTGTTTAAATAAGAACATGGAATATCATTATCATCATTGATAATCAGGTTATCACATGCTGCGGTCCTGTGTAAACATCCACTTTTATATGTTTGAAAGTGAATGAAAAACAGTGATACTCTATCAGTGAATTATGCACATTTATGGACCTAATGCATGTTTATCTGACTTCTTTTATAAGGTTGTATACTGGTATGCGTGCGGTATACACTCACCATCATCGTGAAAATGTTTATCAGACTTTCTACTCCACCTCTAAGTATCACAACTTACTAGTATAAAATTATACCAATACTTTCGTACTAAATGATGACAGTTAAACATGTGCGAAACATGTATGAAATATCATAAGAAACTTAGAAACTGTAGCCCTGCCTTCAACCTTCAACCCTAAGTTTCAATATTCATAACTGACAAAGCATACATATGGAAAATACATAACAATATACATGTATGCTTGTTACAAGTTTCCTAATATTTATTAACAGCCACTTCAAATATCTCAGCTGAGGGAGACCTAGACCACCCTGTGTGTTGTAAAAGCAAGCTTTACAGAGTGCTGGGGTTTCAGAATTAGCTCCTTGAAGGTAAAAAGAGTAAAACTCAAAAGCAACACATGACCTTTTACGCAGACAAAAGAGACACTTTAGCATACAGTCATAACCAATGGCTTTGTCCAGAATAGAGCCATGACCTGGTCATAAATCCATCACACTCATGATCTGTCCATCATCTTATCAAACCACTAAACCTCTTACCACTTCAGCCTCTCACTTCCACATGCTCACAGAGTTCTCTACCTAACCTTTTTATATATTAATAAGAGAGTTCATTTCTAATATGATTTCTTCTTCTCAACAACATCATCTAGACTTTTGTTTTGATTGTATTCAACAGTACAAATGTATTCAACACTTACCTCATATTCAAGACTACAAGCAACACTAGACCACACTTAGCTCATCCTGACAAGACATGAAGAGATGGTATTGTGTTAGCTGTGGTGAGATGTTTTGTGGCTGTATGGGATTTGCTTTTTTAAGAAGTGTTGTTTATAATATAGTTTTGCTGTTAGCATGAGACCATGCCTTTTGTGCTGTATCTGTGGTAAGAGGGGATAGCTCCGCTGTAGCCAGAGGAGGGGGGAGAGGATAGACGAAAGACGAGGGCCGTCCCTATCTGTTTGCCTGCTGTCCTCCACTCTGCACTCCTTCTCATGTGTCAGCAGTTCACCAGTTCAAACGATGACATCACTGGGTTCCTCTTGTGAACTCCCGGCATGCACAGAGGCTCCATACACTGGCGGACCTTGCAGAAATGAGATAGTTTATAGCATGCACGCGTAGTGTTTGCATATGTATGTAATTCCGTGCAGGGTTAGACATATATCAGCACTGACTCTTATCTGCAAAACAACACTCCTACTTGTAGAGCCTACATCTGCTCTCCTTATAGTCCCACGGTGTGGAGCAAGCTGGAGATAGCTGTTTTGCCGTCCAGCATAAACAGTAAGAGTAGCCAGGGCTATGATGTCAACAGACATGAATTCATCTTTTATCATAGGTCAGCTGACCCTTCATTCTTCTTGTGAAAGTTCCCTTAACCTACAGGTAATTATACTGTGTATGTGTAAATAAAATAAAGCTCAAATAAAACAACCAAGAAGTGAAACCAGCAAAAGACTGAAAACTCTCTTGGCTGTGTCGGATCATTCCAGTGAAGCTCTAACTTCAGAATAGTCATTTCTCATCTGAAGACTAATCATCTGAGTAAAGAGAGTCACTTGAATGAAGTGACTTATAGCAAAGGGAGGTTTTCTTCAGGAATATGCCTCAATTTGGCCTAATTGGAACCACCAATGAAGAGGTAGGAACTGAAAGCTTGGACTGATAGCCCTGATGCTACCACATTTTTTGAGCTGTAGAAAGAGAGATGTACTCACACCATTGATTTTAACTGGCTCAGTTTCTCTGTGCTCACCTGCTCTCAAAATTGAGGTCCAACAGATACAGTCAACCAGTCAAACAGATTTGTTTCTATTCAAATTCAAACCCTTGAGACAGAGAAAGAGAGGCAAACACTCTAACAAGTGATCTCAAAGCTCTAACTGAGAGCACAACTGCCAACATTTTTTTCAGGTTCAGGGAGACAAGTCTACCTGTGCAGATGTGCACTTGACTAGCTCAGCTCCGCTACATAAGCCATGGGTGTATCTCCCGTTGATTTTTTTTTTTTTTTTAAGATTTTAACACACATATTCTACATGCGTGTAAGGACATGTTGTAACTGCCTGTCTGCTCTCTCTGTCTGGTTGAGAAAACTCAGGCCTCAGGGAACAGTGAACGCCAACACTCATTTTCGCTAGAGCTGATGCAAGTTTACGTGTGATATAAAACGTCTCTTACAACGAGGTGATGCTTCATCTGAAAGGAACAAAATTAGTCGCTGTTATAATACACGTAGACACTTAGTCAAACATGGACGATTTCAGGAATGAATTTACCACATAAACACTTCAACTGGAGTGGAATGGAACCAGGCAGTCGCTAGTTTTTGGGGGGGATTTCAGAGGGCTGGGTTGGGGGATTTTTTTTTTAAATGAATTGTATCCAAGTTGAATTAACAGCATGTTTCATCACATGGAAATGATTCAGACAAAAGGAAGAACAATGAGAACAACAAAGACAGTATGCAGAAACAGAATGAAGCTATTCAGTGAACTCGTACAGAGAGAGACCAGCGGTGATAGGTCAAAAGTTTAGGCTCTTGTAGTGTCAGAGCAGCTGACTGTGCTGGGCTGGAATGATTGAGACATTTCCACTCTGCAGCTGTTTCCCCACACACTGCCACCCACCAGCGTATAGGACTCCCAGTCAGCACTCTCAATCTGGCAGAAACAGTTTATTCAGTGCCCTTTGATTAATATTCACCCCTCAATCTCAAATTATTCATCTGTTATCCCACAGCAGGGTTTTTGAACAGCGTCTAAGAATGATACCCCAAAAAACTGAAAAGTGGCACCCCCAGGATGTCTACAAATCTTTAATACCAATGATGTTGGCAGAGACGCTTCTATACAATACAGACATTTCTGTTGTATCTTAAATATCATAAATGTGTGACTGTTACCCTGTTTTAGTGTTGAAAGACTGATGGGGAAAAAAAATAAAACAAGCAAACAAACAAACAAAATTCTCTGTCCACTGCATAGTAGTTGTGTAGTGATCTCACTCAAGGTATTGTTGCAGAATTTTTCAGAGCTGATGAAACTGACTCACGTACTATCACTAACATCATGGCCCAGTTTCATCCAAGGAAGGTGACCCTTGGCACTCATCTGCTGGATCACTTCAGTTCATCAATTCTCTTCTTGAAGGGTGGAAAACATTAGATTTATGTTGGGCAGTTGAACCCAAAGGCCAAAGGCTCTTGACTTTGTTCACTTCACAGTCCTTAAGTGTGTGTATATCTTTGTGTGTGTGTGTGTGTGTGTATCTTTGTGTGTGTGTGTATCTTTGTGTGTGTGTGTATTTTCACTGCTTAGGCCCCCTCCTTGTGCCGGATGGGGCTGAGTCAGTCTCCTTCTACTCTCTACCTCTTTTGCGGTTGACGTCACCAGGACCAGATGTTGTCCATTAATTATGAAGGCAGTTAAATATCTTCGTCAGACAACATTTCAGACACATTTGTCTGCTTCTCTTAAAATTAGGACAATTTTAATACAGCGTTATCTTATCAAATAGAAGTTCTTTTCTCAGTCACACATATATCCAGTTTCATTGGACTTGGATAAACTAATCCACTAAATTGGAAAGCTGCACGGTTGGATGAGCTGACCCTAACGGCCTATATACTCTTTTGAACTTGTAGGGAAGTTGAAATTTTGATCTACGAAGAGAAGTAGTAAAGGAGCACTGAGAAAAAAGCAGTGTCGAATGTGAGGGAAACTGTAAATGGCAAAGAAATGAGCAGCAAACAGGCTGTGTATTCCCAATCAAAACTGAGGGTGTTTTTATCAGAAAACACACAGCCGCTTATTCAACTCCCCTGACCCGGAGGGAGCAGGAAAACAACCGGGCAATCCCACAAGTCCGTCCCCCAGGCACTCGAATGAAAACAGACGTAATCTGTCCGCTTAAGTGGACACAGGAGACAAGACAGCTTCCTGAGGAAACGAAACTCAATGGAGAGGTCATCGGAGTGGGAGCCCAAAGCCTTAACGCTTTCCAAAGCCCAGCCTCGCATCTCTTCCTCAGGAAATCATGCACGATGAGTAACGCTTCTTTGGTGGGAGGAGGGGGGGGTGGGAGGGGTGCAACCATCCCTGCCCCCTGCAGTTCAAGGCAACCTCCCCCTGTAATGGTTTTTTATTTATTTATTTTTTATTTTTGATGAGGTCAGTTGTTCAGATTAGTGTGACCACAAGACATGATGCCGCAAGCGTTGTTTCCTTGAAACATTTTTGTGAACTTTTGTGAAACGGCCTCATCTCAGAGAGAGCACTGAAGAAACAAACGAAGTTTTAGGAAAAATAAACAAAAACTGCCAAACATTTAAGGAAGTTTAAGAATGTTGAGAATCTGCCTCTGCGTCTACTCCATGCTCAAACATCCCTCTTTACTGAGGCATTCCAAGACTGAGTAGCTAGATTTGTGTCTTTAAGCGCCTCTTTGTTCACTGACGAGGTTTCTTGGCAGCCACTGAAGACGAGGTTCTGCCTGACGTGCTCATGCTAGTTTGTCTCTCTTTCAGCGTCTCCTCCTTGCTCCCGCTCTTTCAATCATTCAAACACACACACACACACACCCACACACACACACCCACATATAAAGATAGATATTTTTTTTTTGTAGTGCATTCCTATACATAACTCAAACATGAGTCATGTCATAAAATATAATTAAAGGCTGCTTGAAATGATGTCTAATTCAGTGGGTTAAAATTACCATAGGCCAAGCTACAGAGTGTGTATTAGGCGTCATACTTCTGATTCTTCAAACAAAATTAGGATCATTAGGATTAAATAAAGTGACAGTATGCTGGGGTCTTGAGAAGTTATGAATGGTACATTAAGGAATTTGCTAAGCTTTACATCTGAAGCAACTTGCCTCTGCTTATGGGTGTGGTACCTGGCCTCATATTTTTATACATAAATCCAGCATAAATAAAGCCATCATAAAAAGAGGACTGTTAAGGATTGAAATAAAAGAGTTACTGATAGCTGAGCAGTGACTAAGCAGAGAAGGGAATGACCTCTGAGAGCTGACAGAGTCATACATTTGGCTTGTTTTGAGAAGGAAAGGTTAATAAATTTGTTTAGTCCAATTAATTGCTCTGTCTCTCTATTTCTCCCTCTCTCTCTCTCTCTCTCTCTGCTCTCTCGTACTGCTGCAGGAAATGAGGCCTGCCGTCTAGACTGAGCGAATCCATTTTAAACACAATGTGCCACTGACTTTTTTTTGTATGCTTCCCCCTTCAGAATGACCTGACAACCAGTGTGTCCTTACATTCACTGCCATGGACATACTGTGAGAGAGAATATATAGTGGCTCACTGAAAAATCACTGCACCATTAATCAGCTGAGATGTCAGCTTCACTATTCCGCCCTTTTTTGGTTTAAACAGTAATGGTTGGTAGAAAGAGAGAATTGATATGGGGAATTTGAAATTATTAGATTATCATCTGATTATCTCTTCAACCCTATAAGGTCTTATCAAGGAAACAAGGCAGTGTTTAATTTGAATAATTGTTTACATGAAGTTTACCATCAAATATTTGTGATCTTGTAGTGCACAGGCAACTAGTCCTAGAGAATTTCATATTTACCACCCATTGGCTTGCTACATATTTGTTACATCTGGTCTAAGCAAAATAGTATGTAAAGATGATAGAAGGAGAGGATAGTTACACAGTCTGTTTGTTTACTGGAACTGAATGATGGCACAAAAATGTACGACATTGTGCAACACACCAAATTATAGAGCTATATTACATTTAGTAATGCCATTGCAAGGAACTGTGGAAAAACAATAGGCCACTTTTCCTTTTTTTGTTTTGTTTTGTTTTGTTTTGTTTTTCATTTTACCCATTAATTCCATTTGCATGTAAACATAACCAAGAGAAAAAAAGACTGTAACATAAACCTAAAAAATGTAACACTTTTGCCAGAAACATTTGAATGATCAGAATAGTTGGCAGCACAGCTAAAAGTGGAGTTACAAATGAAAGCTGCCCAAGAATGAATTGATTTAAATCAATTACGTCAATTGCATAAGAGAAGGTCCTTCATCAGCATTTTATTACCCTTCTTATTGAGTTTTACTCCCTCTTGTTTAGCACTGACAGTATTGACTATCAGATGAGATTTCCCATTTGAATCTCCAGCAGTAAAGCTTTATGGAAGCATGATTAGATTACCTGTTGATTGACAGTGTGTTTCCTCTATCATCGGGGGTCGTTTTGCTGTCTCCTAAAGCTTTGTTCTCTGATCAGCGTGAGCGCACACAGACACACTGTCTTTACCGTTGCTACCAAACACATGACGTTGTGCTAGACGGGAGCCAAGTTGCAAAACGAGCATCTCTGGCTTACGAGAGCCAAAGCCTGACCAAGGAGGTTTTACAAATGAACAAAGCAGCTCGCTCCTGCAGTTTGGCAAGGCAGTTTCACCAAGGGATGGTCTTTAAATGTGATTAAGGTGATGAAATTTCAGAATTCCGAATAACTACTTTGGGAATTTTGGCACATACTGAGATCTCAGAACAAGAGATATCCTGGCAGGTCAAGGATGAGGATATGTTTCTATCATGGGGTTCTAGCTACAGGGGGATCATCGAAAATAGTGCTGAGAGAACAATCTGCATGCATCTGCTGGTATTCAAATCCATGCAAGTTGGCCATTAAGGAGAGGAGAACCCAGAGGCCGTCGCCCATATTCTAATGTAATTACGCAAACATTGCCAACGCAACCTCTTTTTTGTCCTCGAGCTTTTAAAACGCAAGCACATCTGGTCCATATTTTGGCTTCCTGTGCCAGTATCGGCTTTCTGCTGTGGATGGCTGTATCCTCAGTGGTGTTTTTAAAAAATTTCCTGGTGTTCCTAATGGCTCCAGAACATGGCAAAACTGTTCTCTCTCCAGACGCCTCAAGTCATTATCAGCGCATGCACTGGATCGATAAATTATTGAATATGACTTTTTTTTTTTCTTCTTCAGTAACCATTTTTGTTCTGGAAAAAAAAAAACATTTGTAGATTAGTTCTTAGCAGAAATTCTGTATGCAGACAAGCTGTTGATTTGGCCTTTTGGGAGCAGTTATGAATGAAACAGTCACAGATGCAATTGGCTGGAAGAACAATACAAATGTCTTGCGTGATTTAGCCAGTAAAACATTTTCTTAAGAGTAGCACCATTGTACTAAGCAGAAAAAGCAAAAGGCAACTTTGACTTGGCAGAAGGCGTGTGTACTTTTCAGATTGGAATATAATTAACTGAAGGTGACAATGTATCAATGGATACGTCCTCTGAAGTGGTGTGAAAAGTTTCCTAGAATTATTTATATAAAAACATTGGTCGTTTCCACATACGCACACACTGGCACACATGCTCACACACCATCGCACTAGCAGTTTTAAAGGGAAAAAAAAGCTATAAATAAAAGAAGGCAGTGATTTCTTTTTCTCATATTTTCTTCCTCACTTAAACAACCATCTGAAAGTCCTTGCTAAACTGAGCTCTCAATAGTGTTGTAATTCACACAGTTTTGCTCTTTCAGACTCAAACAGAGAACTCTGTTGAATTTGGCCTATATACATGACAGTATTTGACTATCCTCATACATTAGGTATTCAACACAGTTTTGTGGTGTCAGACAGACTGAGTTAGGTCTGAAGTATGTATTAAAAGCTACATGTCATTATTTGTTAATAAGTTGTATTCGATAGCTTGTTAATTCCTGGTTAAAGAGCCTGTTGGTAAATTCAACTCAATTCACTATCCAAAATCAAGCAAACACTTTCATTTTCTCGTTATACAATGACAGAAAAATTCTGGGCATTGAATAGAGTCAGACAAAGAAATATATCTTGAATCTATAAGATTGGGTGGAGAAACTGAAAATATTGGTTAAAAATATCTGTGTATTATTACAGTTTGTGTCCAATTCATCACTCAAGTGGTGTTTGTTGCATTGTTAATACAGGAATACACAATCTGGTTGTCTGTCCATTTCCCATAAATTTGATCCTTTTTTTCCTTTTCTTTTTTCTTTGAGCATTGATTTCACAAAGTCCACGGAATCAGAGGGAGCTTTTCAGAGAGTTGAAACTGTTGGAAGATGTTCATCGATGTTCTATAGTTTAGAGGATGACACGTTTCACACTGGATGATAAGAAAACAAAAGGGCATTACAGAGGAGAATAGTCTTGCTGGTATTTATTCCAGTAAATTATTCTGTGGAGCAAAGATTACCTTTTTTTTTTGTAGATCTATAGGATATGTATCTAAGCCAGTCTTCCTGTTACAGCAAATATTTTGAAAAATATTGTGAATGTCCTCATTGTTGACTCTCTTAGACGTGACTTTAATTGAAGGAGACACGTATGCTTATCCAGGCTCTGTGTTAGACCGTAATTTAAGATCCCTTAATGTTAGGCACACAGTTTTTTGGTAACGTTTTCAACCTCATTTTCTATCCCAAGACATTAGTGGGATGGGAAAACGTTCTCAAAAAACCTCCCCACGTTTCTCCCTAATTTCCGGAAAATGAGAGATGTAGGATTAGTTGATTCCCCCTGGCATTACCCATAGCTTGTCTTACTAATGGAGAAAGAGGAAACGCGTTGGCAGGGACCATGTCAAAGAACCCCAGGAGTGTACCTTGGCTTTTTAAAGATGCTTCTCTCATCTGTATCGACTGAATCATCAGTAATAAAAGTTGTTTGTTTCACTAAGGCAATGTTTAGTCCCTCTAGACTGAGCTATGCCTCCCTGTCTCTCTGATGTTACGTACTTCCTTTTTTTTTTGCTTTCAACTGTGGGGCTTTTTTTTTTTTTGCTTTCAACTGTGGGACATATGAATGGTTCTCCAGTGGTTTCTCCATTGTGTTTTAACTACTATCATTTCAAACCAGCAGCCAGTATCCAGCATCCACCCCCAATTATTCCCAACATGCACCCTTTTATTTCATGAGAATGTTTATTTAAGGAGAGGACAAGCTAAAAAACCTCGCTGCTTTTGCTGCTTCTTGTGCTTGAGCTAGCATGCCAAATTGTGTCCTTTCAGTTGTTTTTTTTTTTTTCTTTTCTCCAAATGGCCCAGGCTCTGAACTCACACTGTGCCCAATGGTCCTTATATGACAAACAGCCCAAAGACTGCCAAAACCATCAGAGGTATATGACTGCACAGAGTGAGAGCAGCAGTCTGAAGTGCACTGCTATATTAATGGTAATAGTGGCAGATTATAGCAGCGTTTTCCTATTAAACCCAGACAGACAGGTTCACCTCAGTGAACTTTTACCTTGGCGACTTCAAGGGCTAGATTTAGCACTCCACAAGCCTGCATGAAACTTAGAGAGAACACTGGTAGCCAAAGAACTCATCTAGTGTTTGAGAAACTCCATTTCTGTTCAGAAACTATGAAATTAAAGACCTTCAACTGTGTTTTCATTAAGACCTTTATTTCAGAATCATTTAGCAACATAAAATTCATTTGGTTTTTTTGGATTGACTAAAGATTTCTATGTAGGTCTTGAGGAGGACTACATTCAGTCCATGATTAAACCTTGAATGGACATTGTTGCTGTAGTTTCAGATGTTCTTATTTTCTGTAATTCTGATTTCTGGTTTCTCCTCCAGGCCACACGGGGCGCTTGCTTAAATCCCTGTGCTTCACCAGTATGACATTCCTGCTGCTGCATATCATCTACCAAATCACCATCAACAGCCTGTTAGCAGGAGACAACATAGAGCCCAACTTCAACTGTAAGTACCAGTTTACTCCAGTTTCCCTTACTTCCAGTGCCCTCATGAAACCCAACTCCAGCTACTCACACCACGGCTTATTGATGGACAAATGAAAGGTGTCATAAACATGTTTAAGTATGAGCTCAGCCTGGAGGTTAGGGCGAGTTTGGTGTATTGCCAAGACTCTAATCCTGCCGAAAACAAATATTCAGAGAGAGCTGAGTGACACCCGGACCGCGAAAGGGTGACCCGAGGTCATGGCCCATGCTTGGATCACGTTACCCACTGACAAAAGGAGGGTGGAGGGGTACTTGAGCAGAACCCATGGAGACCCAACTGGGCCTTGGACCAAGACGGCTCGCACACAACTGGCACGAAGTGCTAGCTGCTCTCCCGGCAGCCATAAGCCACAACATCTGTGCTCAAGATGGGGATAAACATGTAATGAACAGCGAGAAGCCTGTGTGCCCAACAGAGCTGCCTTCAGACGATGAATCTGGAGAGCAGGTCGTCTGTCTCGTATCTACGCACAATCATAAAACGAACAAATGACAACAGGGCCCGCGGCAGGACGTCAAATACGTGGATATTATATATTTTTCTTTTACATATGAATGGTTTTTACATCATGTTGTGAAGTTGTGAATCAGGGCATACATAGTGTCTGGACAATCCATCTCTTTGCTGCTGTACCCAAGTGTTAATTGCTTTTTTTGTCTTAAAGAGGCCTATGAAGCATATAAATAAAATCCAAGACTGAGCTGCGAACTACAGCATGACTCTCTGCAGAAACTGTGTGTGACCACTTCAATGATTGAAACTCTTTCCCTATTGAGTCCTATGGCATAAAAACACAATAATGTATCCATAGGAGTCCTGTACGCTGTAGGAAAGCACCACCAGTATCAAATATTATGGCACAATATGTGACATTCTGCATTTGTTTATCTATGTGTGGATGCAAAAGCACTACCCTTGCACCAGCATGTCTTGATCCATTTGCACTGAAAGAAACATCTTGTTGACGCACGAACACACCACAAATTGTGTTGTGTAATTATTTATACATAATTTGACCGCACTTTTCCTGAACAGGCACAAAAAAAGAGGAAGACAAGGCCGAATATTGGACTCTCTCCCATTTTGCAGAATGACCTAAATAGACTAATAACAGTACAGCAGTTTAATAGATTTCCTAATTATTCAGCGGAAGCATGAGCTCTTAAAAGTAGGAGCATTGAATTGGTCATGACAAAGTAAGAAAATCAAATGTTAAGAATATAACAGCTAGAAAAATATTTAAAATGAGCTAAGAATTTTGCATTTACGACTTTTTCCCTGTCCAGCACTTTCTAGGAGACCAACTTGTGCCAAAGGCAACATTTGGCATAGGAAAGCACTAGGGGTCTGATAAATGCCATCTGTTGTGACGGGGCCTTTGAGATATTCAGTAACAAAGTTTATACCCACTGGAATGAAGCTTTACGAACGTCAACAAATGTTTCTGTCAGGCAGTTATGTAACCTTTACGCAAATACCTCGCACAGAGGGACCTTAATGTGAACCATTAACAAATTCTTTTGTTATAGATAACTCTCATCCAGTGGTCTTCATCCTGCTGTTAAGACTAGGTTTTATGTACACAGTAGAGCATTGTGCCACCATGGCAGAGTCTTTTAAGAGAGTCTTGTACTGGTAGAGTAGATGGATGATGAGGATGTGAACTGAACCTCTAGAGTCATGTCTGTAGGCAGCTGTAGCTCAAAGGCCTGAGTGTGGCTGGCTTTGATCAGGCCAGAGTTCAAGGCTCTGGGGAGTACGCTGGATCCCAGCAGAGCCTTCCCACCACATGTGGGGCAGATGTGTGAGGCTGTTTGTGTGTGGTGTCACACATAGTGTGCCTGATTCTGTCTGTTCTGTTATTTCTTCTTTCCTCTCTCTCCTCCTTTCTTTCTCTCTCCCTCTCTGTCTCTCTTGTGTATTTTTATTTCATTTCTTTGATATATGGTGTTATTCAGTTGTCTCTCTTGGCTACTGTCATGTATGTAAACACACAGTAAGGTAATGGCACTGAAGAAGAGTCAAAATATGCTAAACAAACTAAAACAAATTATCATATAAACTGTCATAGTTCTATTGCGCAAACCAAATGGAGTGTAAGCAGTGAACGCACCTGCAACACACTGGATTTTTTTTTTATTATTATTTATTTATTTTATTTTTTTCTCAAGCAAAAGCAGCCTGAGGTATTCGCCATATGTCCCTATAACTTTTCTCTCTGTAATCATATTAATGCCTTTTCCATAATATTCCTCACACTAAGTCCCACTCATTTGTCCATTTAGCTGTATAGAGAGAAAAATAGTTACAACTGTGAGCAAAAACAGTCATGGTAGATTTTTCAGCGTATGGGGCAAAAACTTGGCCAGATCAAGCAAAGTTTGCACATCACCAGGACATAATGAAAATAAATTATTATATGAAACTAAGTTTGGCTTTGTCCAGTCACTGTCTTATACTAGTATTTATATAATATTGAAATTATAGTGTAACTTCTGTGTGATTCAGAAACATATGCTTGGCTGCTGATCAACAGAAATTGTGCCTCTAGTCAGCTACAGAGTTACTTTGAGATGGCTGAAATTTTAATGTGTGTAGCATAAGACCAAGATTTGAACCAAGTATAAATTCCACTCTTGACTCCACATTAATCCAGATCCAAACTGAAATCGTTCAGGTTTTGACATTTCTAACACCATGGCCCAATAATTTATTGAATTATAGCATTGCAGCACAAAAAAACACACGGACAACGTACATATGCTTACAATTTCACATCCATTAGTGCTTATACAACTCAGTGAAGAGACAAAATTGTTGTTATTTTCCTCCATCACTCAATAATGTCAACCTGGAAACAGGCTATGTGTTGTGTGTTTGTGTGTGTTTGTTGTCCAATTACTTAGTCTCTGTTTTCTGTCCAAACTGTTTAAATACTGTAATTTTTGACATCGAAGTGTTTTGACATAACATTTGTTTGACAGTTTGACATCAACATTAATATACGTGTGTGTGTGTGTGTGTGTGTGCGCGCACACACACATACCTATAAAAAGCTGGGTCATAAGACTCAGTGATGATGCATCATAACTCTGGCATGTTCTGTGCTGTAGAGTTATTCGAGTCTTTGAGTTTCTTCAGAAGTGATCGTTCCTTCTGCACGTCTCACTGTTTAGCACTTGAGGACCTGCATTCCCCGTTTATGTCTTTCTGATGCTATGTTTCTATTTATAACTCCGCAGTTCAGCTTACTGAAAATATTAGTATGACCCATCTGTTCTCAGCTTCATGTAAAAGAGCGGAGTTACATGAGTTATGCTCTGGTACTAAGAGCTTAGTCAATAGCAGTATGAATATGAAGGACAGCATATCAAAATCAAAAAGCCAATAGTATCCACTGGACCTCGATCTCAGTACATGTCTGTTTATCCATTCATACATTCATTCAATCGTATACATGATGTGTTTTGGTTGGTGCTCTTCTTGAGTGATTTTTACATGTGTAAAACTCAGTAAGTGTCATAGATATGTTCCTTAGTATATTCGTTCGTTCCATATACATTTTTAATAAAACAAACGGCAGATTTTATAGTAACAAACTCTTAACTGAGCTATTTAAATACGGTAACACAATGACATTGTTAAAAGACTATTTAAAGGCTATTAAAAGATATCATATCCTAGTAATGATATTACACAGTAGTACGTACCCTGTTACAGACTACTTGTCTTACTGGTTGTGTCAGAGAAGACAAATGCCACCCATTTTAGTTTGGACTGGACCATTCAGTCTCCCAACTCCTTCCTGGCCCTGTGCCGTGGGAAGCGAACACATAAACAAGAAGCACTCTTTCACACAGGCAAGGTTATCTGATTGTACACCATTCAAAACAATTTCCTTTGTTATACTATTGGCCAGAAGCGGCCTTGGTTGGTTCTATGCCTTTTAATAGGTACAGTTAACGTCTTTTGACGGATGCCCATGGGAATCACTGAAGCTCAGATATACTCAAATGCACTTAAATGCGCTGCTCAAATAAACTGATCTGGGATCAGATCTCTCTAACCATACTGGAAGGTTCAGTATTACAAGCTCCACTTCAAAGTTGAGCCTAGATCAGTGCCCACAGCTGTATTGTGCCAGTTCCGCTTTTATGGGGTTCTTAGAGAATGACACTTGTCACTTGTTGAAATGGTTCAGTAGCACTGACATCTTTAAATACCATCTTGGTAACATATTGGAAATTACAGCCTTGCCAAAATGACATTCAACCTGCCAATAGCTGTTGGCAGGAATAAATCTAAGAGCAGAAGATGAAGGGTAAAAGAAGAAGATGAAGAAGAAGAAGAAGAAGAAGAAGAAGAAGAAGAAGAAGAAGAAGAAGAAGAAGAAGGTATTTGCTATAGACTTTAAATCCTGGAGTCAAAGTGAGGCAGTGAGCTGAGAAAACAAGTGGCCTTTCTGTGGGAGGGAAGCTGAGGTAAGGGTAGAGATGAAAGCCGGTGAAAAATTACTCCCTCTGCTCAAAGAAAGTGTTGTGGCAAGAGCTGGGCCGCAATGTGAAAGGGCTCACAAATTGTCAATGAGTGAAGAGAAGGAGAAAAAAAAAACAAGCTCTCCCAGAAATACGGTTGCGCTGAGCCCAAAATAAGGGAGATGTTTTTACGCCAGAGCTTGGCAGTTTTTCAAAGCTGCAGGGGAAATACTTGAGATAAAGCACTCTAACAAGAACACAATGTATGAATGCGGTGAAAGGCAATATGGGTGTAGTGTGGTCCAAAGATATATGCAGTTTATCGCAAAACCATATTATTATAATAAAGCTACAGTGTTACAGGGTTTTGCATTCAGTGCTAGTTCAGAAGAAGTTACTAAGAATATATCTATATGTGTGTGTGCGTGTGTGTGTGTGTGTGTGTGTGTGTGTATGTATGTATATGTATATGTGTGTGTGTGTGTGTGTGTGTGTACATATATATATATATATATATATATATATATATATATATATATAAATTAACACACACACAGAGAAATCTGTTTTTGCTGCTGAAGAGGGTGAAAAAGGAAAACTCATATGAAAAGAAAAGAATGTAAGTAACTCTGCTTGTTCAGCTCTGCCAGACTCAAGTTAAGTCTTCCTGGACTGTGAATGTTTTTTTGTTTTTTTTTACCAATGAGGTGCAGATCTTTACTCCCCTTCCAGCTGCCCCTCCCACACTCCTCTGCCATATGAAATTCACAGTCTGGTGTCCCCCCACAGTGACATTTGTTCGAGCTCCGGCGGCCTTGTCCAGATGCCAGAAGCAAGTTGCTTCATCTGTCACGCTGTCGAAAGCCCTCCACTGATAGTGAAATGAAGCCCATGTCATTCTTCATTTTTTGTTTGTCCTCAATACTGGTGCCTGTGATAAGGATCTTCTTCCCCAGGATGTGCAGCCCTATTCACTCTAAAAATACACAGAACTGCGGCACGCTTTTTTTCTTTTTCTTTCTTTCTTTCTTTCTTTCTTTTTTTTTTTTTTTTGCATAGCACTTTGTAACAAAAGGCCACATCAGTTGGAGCATGAGGTCAGACCCAATGAAACAGCACACAGTTGTTACATCTTAGAAGGATACATGTTAAGCTAGAGTGATGGGAATTTCATCAACATAAAACCTTCACTCTCATAAACCCTGACTCATTCTCTATACCACTCGAAAATGCAGTGGCACACATTTAGAGAGATGTTTCATTAGATTGTGCTTTTTTTGTGTGTGTGTCATCTTTGTAGAGATCCAAGTGTAAGTTTTTTGCTTAATTAACACAATATGTGGTGTCATAGACAAGACCATTTAGGACTGTCTCCAAGGAGAAGAGATGGTATGTGTTTCAGTGAGGATACAGTCATTCAGTTACATGTCTCCAACTCATACCATATATATTACACTTGATTATCCCAGAATTAAAGCTGAGGTGTATAAGATGATATTTACATTTTTTTTTACACATAACGTATATTTGTAAGGTGATTTAAGTGTCTGGATGACTACCAGTCTGTCTCAGCTGTGGAGAATAATGACCATTGTTAGAAGTGTGAAGACACAGATGTTTGTTGCTGTATTTCTTTTTTAGTAGTGGTCTTAGTGGTGGAGTTGTTTTGCCTGCCTTGTGTTTTCTTTTCCCCTCCGGTACCATAAAATGTATTTGTCTCAAATAACAGTTCTTTTTTTTTTCTGCCCATAATAAAACTGTGCGCTGTGGTGCCTGTAGGATGGCAACGTTTCAGCAGTAAGAAAACCACTGGTGGGGATTGTTTTTGGAATGACTTTGCCGCAGGTGCTTTCGTAAAAAAGTAACTCTCAATTGCTCAGTGTTGGGGAAACAAAAATGAACAATAATACATCTCTCTTTAAAAAAAAAAAAAAGAGAGAGCCCCACAGTGATCTTCAGTCAGCACACTAACAGAGGCAGTGTGTTTCAGTGAATTTATCTTTCACATTTTCATTAAACTATGTGCAAGATTTTGGGATGCGTAAAATAAATATCATCCTACTTACAAAAGGCTTCTTCACCATTAATAGCTATCCTCTGTAGCTACTCTTTTCAAAGGAATCTGCTAAAAATTTCTGTGTCCATCCTGATTGTAGCTGAAACCCATCTAGACCTCCCACAATCTTATCAGCATTCCAATTTTTTTTTCCATTGTTCCCTCACAGTGCTACTAAATCTCTTCTTTTCCTTCTTTTCTTTTCTTTTTTTGTTCTTTTGAGTTATTATTTAGAGGGCCCACTCTACTTTCCTTCTCCCTCCCTGATTCCTGGTGCCTCTTTGTTTTTGCAGTTGCTGTGGAGACTCATGGGTCCTGCCCACAGCTGCTCTGTCCTACTTAGAGTGGGGTACAGGTCCAGGGTCAGGTCATGTCCACACCTGCGACTACACAAAAACTGAAAGAGAGGGAGGGTGGAGAAACAATATGACAGAGGTGTACTTAATCCACTTGTTGATTTAAACTTCATGCAGTCTCATTCTCATGCAGATTCATTTGGAATCCCTATTCAGGAGCTAATAGAGACATTGCCTGTTGTGCTGTATTTAGGGGAAAATTTACCATGATTCTTAATAACCTACCTGTGTGGAAATAGTATTATCTGTTGATTATCCCATGTTCCTGGAGCGATTAAGAACCTTTTATATCAGTGAATACTTTGAAGTCAATTTAAAATTAATACTATTCTGTACTTACTGAAGGTCTAAATGGATATGATCATTGATTAGCAAATGCTCTAGATGGTGGTTTCACTCTATGGTTATGATATGAGGGTTTTGTAGAATACAGGCACTGGGTAAACATACAACAATGACCCATGAAACACTAATTGGGTACCAACAGAATAATTCCCAAGTATCCTAGAATGTACAGTTAAAGAAGGTTTCGGATTTTTGGGAGTTTTGTTTTCAATAAATTAGTGATTTCATTTGACCGTGCTGAGTGATCCAGTTAAACTCAGGTATTCAGAGAGAGTTAAAGAGCTGTGTCATTTTGTCGGGCGTTGGAAGAAAAGCTAAAACCACTTCAAAGCTTATGTATCCCAGCAGACCTTTTGCTGGCAAGCCACAGTTTGGTTTTCAGCCGGCATTCCTTTATAATATGAATCACAATTTTTCTTCATGTCTCTATGTATAAAGATATCCGTGTAAGACATTTACCTCTATGTTTTTAGATAAACACCCCTGTGTATGATTAAATACAAGTCGCAAGTCAATTTCACATATTCAGGTTATCAAAGAAATCCATTTTGTCTCAGTTCAGGGGTTCAGTTCTTTACACCAACCATAGATCATTTGACGTTCAGCTGAGGTAATGACATTGTGCAGTCTGATGAATGCATATTTGTTTGTTTGTTTGTTTGTTTGTTTTTAAGGCTTATTTTGCCCTGCTAGGCTGTTTCGGTCTTTTTCTCTGAGCTCCAATAGCTCTGGACCCTGTTCCTTATTACGTTCTTTCAATTCCCCGAATCAGCTTCCACCAACAGTTGCCTCAGCTCCTCTATTTCCCTCTCGCCGCCTGTGTGCCTCCATTTAACTACATCCTCCTCACTCGTCATGGACAGCCCATTGCACACTTGTACTCTGTTCACTTTATTTTATCGCATTACAAGAAAAAACTATTTTATTAGATCACTTGTTTGCTGTACATGTCCAGGACGAGAACAATGCACAGAAGCTGCTACAATAATAAGCTTAGAGCCAGTTCATTGTAAGGAACTGTTGACTTTTCTACTCATTCAGTATGAGCCTTTCTATGAGTTGGCAACAAAAGACAGGACACCACAAGTAAAACATTTTGGATAAAAGGTCTTTGATAAACTATTTTTTATTACACAACAGATCCAGTAGTCTGAACGTTTATTTTTTATTGGACATTAACAGTCCCTCACATTGTGTTTTTTTTTTTTTCGTTTTTTGTGAATGATATTGTTTCAGATTTTCTGAAATCTAGATTTCCAGTGTCGTTTTTTTCGAATAATATGTGGTATCATTTATTTCTGATATAATTTACCATCTTAACAGACATGGGATCATTATTCTGTTGACCATGTAATGGATTTACTGATGGTTCCTCCCTTCCCAAACTCTCTAGCCCGAAAGAGTCTGAAAACATAAATACACAAATCTTAGAACATACAAATGTGTCCACTCGGCATGACCTCCCTCGTGAATTGAGTTTTTGGGTAAATTGAAACCTGGTCAAGCCACGTAAGCTGACTCAGAAGTCCAAAGCAACATATTAGAAAAACATAGCCTTGAATTCAAACATTGTTCATTGACTTTTTTTTCCCTATGCCATTGAATAAATCCTCACCAATACCTTGTGTTAATGGAGGGAGAATACATTTGTGATTCATCATATATGAGAGATTCAGTCTGGTTTCTTTGTACCGCAACATTACCTTTTTATGTTGCTCCAGAGATGACTTCTCCTTTGTTGGGAATAAGCGTGTTTTTCAAAGGAAGAAGAAAAATAGAAACTGATGAACATATTGGAAGTGGAAAGACATCACAAGCTCAGCATGAGTACTTCATCTCTGGGTATAACTAACCTCATGTAAAGATCTGAGAAACCTCGAGGAACACAGAGGAGGTGCTCTGACTTTAGAGTAGGGAGTTGTGGAGGAATAATGTATAATGTATAATAGAATCTTTAAAGGTACCTTGAAAGACTTCCTGTCCGATGGCCAACATCAGCAAATACCAGCCCATTTCTTTGCCATGTCACAGGTGTCCATTGAAGAAGGATAACGTAATTTCATCACTTCACTGAAAATTCTGCACATGGACGTGTTGTCCTTGGCAAATACCATTGGTTCGTTTGGAGAGGACACGTTTATCCTGAAATACCAAACCAATGCTCTGAAAATGAAAATATGCATATTTTAATGCCTTACCTGTCAACACACTTAAATAGGATACTTGCAGAGTGTGGATAATCCCATCTGAAAACATATTTTGATTGTGACTAAGGGGGAAAGAAAACTAAGGGGGAAACGAAAGACTAACAGTGCACAATAGCTACAAAAATATTCAGGCTCCATTTTCCTGTTTTGGAATGGAGATCTTGTTGGATTTGCCAATAACCTTTAGCACTACACTAATGCCACTCAACTTGTGGAATATACTTGCCACGCAATCTGAGACCTAATTGCTATGGCTGATTACCTTAAAGGCTTTGACACTTAGATTTGTCATTACCTCAAACATTGGAGGATTAACAGAAAACATTAGTGCATTTGGCTTGGCAGAGAAGCAAAGGAGAAATCTAGCATGCACAAACCTCCCCAGGCATTTCAGAATACCTGGAAGTGTGCATGTAAACACGAGTGCAGAATCAGACTAAACCTCAACTGATTTAAGGGCTTTTCTAGCAGGCAGCAAAATGAATGCCTTGGGCAGACAGCTTGTCTTACTTCTCTAAGACTCACCTTTGATCCAAGGGAGTGGGGAGGTAGAGGCTTATGGGGGAATGGAGGAAGAAGAGAGTCAAGCGCTTTGCCAAATGCATAGTTTTTATGCATCACGTCCTGTCTGTCTGCTTGCCCACGAGCCTCTCTCACCAGTACAGCTTTGCTACTTCCTGAGTGTGTGGCTCAAATCAGAACATGTGGTTCAGATCTGTGTATTTTTCTAAATGAGGTGCTCCAAGTATGTGAATACAACACGTACTGCGTTCGGCGGGTACACCGTAGGTCATTTCCCGAAACTGATGGAGTGCTAGGAGTCTGGACGTGTTGTGTCTGGAGTAAGGGTGTTCGGATAGAGCTGCTGAAGTCATCATTTGTCTTCTGTTTTCGAACGGTGGAGGCATTCACCGTGCACGGCATATACAGTAATGTCTGGGCACATAGTTTGGTGGTTTTCTGTAGTCATGGTTCCCAGTAAATGATGAAGTGATCAAGAGTCTGTATGTATTGTGTCCGGCATATGGTCGTGCAAGGAAAAGCTGCTGAAAAGTCCTGAATGTATGCTGTGATGTCTCATACTTAAAGTATAACTGCTGTACGTGCACTGTGGGTGACCTTTAGCTATGTGAAGTGTTTTAACACCATCTTTCCCTGTTTACAGGTTCATCGTGGGAGAAATCATTAAGACAGCTGGGTTTTGAAAGGTAAGCGATAACATCCTCCTAAATTCTCCAATGTTTGTCAGTGACTTTTGATGGGATCTTCAGATCTTCAGAAACACACACTGATCACTTCTAACAGAGCATGATTGGAGCTGAAAGACAAGAAACAGCTGTACAAGATGACTATTGTTTGTACTAGTGAAGTGTTTCTTACGTATTTCCTCTTTGTGTGATGGAATTATGGAAAAGACCAAGTAGAAGTTGCGGATGCCACATTTCCATGCACATCGACTTTGAGGTGAACACGAAGGTTTTTATAAACTGAGTGATGGCAAACATTGTGTGTCTGTTGCCTCTGCTTTTATTCCATTCATCATGAAAACCTTCATGTCTGGATGCTAAGATCAGAGACAGATATTGACCAACATCTGTCAAGCATATTGCTGAGGAAGTGAAAACATCATCTTTGGGCCAGTTATTTAACCACAATGCCTGGTAATTAAGTCTTGTTTTTGAGCATTTGATGATCCACTGAAATGGCTCTTTCATACGTACCCTTTGAGAGTTGGCAGTCACAACAACATATTGGACAGACTCAACAAACCTTAACGCACATGCGCTCCAGTATTCAACAACATATACCGCAACATATTGGAATAAGATTTTTTTTTTTTTTTCAAAACTCATATGACTTTGACATGACAGACTGTATACGGTGTAGTGTTTTTAATATCACACACATCTTATATTTCATTTTGTGTTTCATAAAGGTTTCTAGGCAAAACCATCAAAGACCTTTGCCTTACTGTCCTTGAAATATAAAAGAATATCAACCATTGAACTTTTGATAAATTATCATAAGTCTCCACTGATTTATTCCATTGGTCCTTGGACCATTTCCACCATCTCTCATTATTTAAAGCACTGACTCGGTGTTGAGAGCTGTGACTGAAGTGTTGACGTATGGATCAAACCTAATGAACCTGTTGATAAAATGCTACCTTATCCCATCTTTTCACACACTTAATTTAATGAATTATTGATACTTTGGCCCTCGGCTTTTAGCCTCAATGTGTTTTACAGTTTTCATTTCCTAGAGATGAAATATTTATTCACCACTGTGGAATGTAGAACAGTGCAATGTATGATCAAAAGAACAAAAAAACAAAGCCCTAGTGTATCCGCTTAACCTGGAATCCAAACATGGTTATGGTGAAGAAAATGGAATTATAAGCCATAAAAACATGGTAAACGTCATAGTTTATAAAAGGCAACCTTACCCAACTGTGATAATTACATTAATAGTTTTTTTAACCCATCCCAGCCCAACCCCCATGTGTCATCTCGGTAGATCTGCTATTCACTGTCTCTTTCTCAGCCTCTCGTTCTTTCTTGGCTGTGATGGCAGAGGCCTCAATGTCTCATGTGGGAACGTGGCAGGTGACTGACACCGATGAGTGTCCGCTTACACACCTGTTCGTGGCGCTGTGTTGAAAGATATCCTGTCCGCTCTCCCTGACTTCACTCTGGTTTGGTCCTCTGGAAGGGATCCTATGTGACATGACATATTGTAGAAAAACACAGGCTCAAAAATGAAAGTATTAGAGTAGTATTCTGTGCAATTCATTCTGGATAGCAGTAATAGCAGTAAGCTGTTGATATTATACCAGAGAGACAAATTTGTGCCTTCTGGTTAATTATACCAGGTTATTATCACTTGTATTTTTCTTATTTAGAATTTTTTTTTTTTTTTAAATTTTGCACGCAGGCCTAAATATGGAAGTGTTATACATAGCCAGCAAGATGATCTTAAAGCAAGGTCTTTCTTTGTGGAGTAAAGGGAGGCAGGTAACACTGTATTGCTACAGACATGAATGCATCATTAGCTTAGCATTTTTCACGTTGCAACTAATCATATCCAGCCATAACCACTGATGTCAAATGACACAGCATGGTTATGACACAAACTTTTTTTTTAATTATGTTATGACACAGTTGTCTTGATGGCCAAAATGTTCAGTTCTCTACGGCTTAGGCATGGTACCACAGTTTTAAAGAAGACATAAGAGAATAACCATGCCTGTTCTTAACCTTACCAGGCAGTGGTACTTTACTTACAGACACACACAAAGAGTCATGAATTATGGTGGTGTTGTTTGGTGCATTGGGAGTCATAAAGATTTCTCACAGCAATAATGAAAAAATGACTCTTAAATATTACTAGTGTGCATATAACTCTTCTTCAAGTCTCTGTTTACTGAGTAATGTCCTTGCTAAGCAAGGTTCAGAATGACATAGAGTCCAGAACTTTCTGTACTGCTCCTTATTTTCAGACGGGAATGTAAAGGAGTTAAGGAGTTGAAACTAGATAACGAAATTCCTCCAATTCTTTAGATTTGCTGTATTGTGGACATAACACAGAACAGTTAATATTATCACTACATACCACAAAAAATACACTACAAAGTACAAAATATTACAGAATAATGTTTTAATGTTTAAACCCATATGTTCATTGAATAAAACATGTGAATGTATCAAGCTGCTAGTTGTCCTGCCTGCCAGAGTTGTTGGTAAGATCAGTTGCTGAAGCACGTCCACTTGCAGACTTTGGGTGCCTCAACCAAACACTCTTGCTCAAGGGTTAAAGCGCTGCTAGTGTGAAGGTTTTAGGAATATATAAATATGGGGTTGCGTTATGAGGTACTATAATTTTTGTCATAACCATGCTATGTCGTTGGATATCAGTTGTTATGATTGGTTATGATGTGTTATGCCATAAGTTATATCAGATTCATAATGTTAAAGTTAGTGATGCTAATGCTACAAAGACTGTGCTAAATGAAGTTTTATAGTAAGACCTACATTTGAGAACCTATGCCGCTCAGTCTAATTCATTTTGAGCCATTAATGCTCTCACTTCTGAATTTAGAATTATTCACACTGCACAAGCTTATCAATCACAGTTTCCCACCATGTAAGGAAGGTCATTTACATCATTTACAACTTTTCTACAGTATTTATTGCAAAAAGGACAAGTAATATGTACTGAAAACATATTCGGAAAACAGGCAGACACCAGGGCTGTCCTATTCATCGAACAAAGACTGACATTCAGGTGTACATGCAATTCCTAGACTCTAGGATTATTCTTAATCTTTGCTGAATTAATAATAATTATTGTTTTGAAAGATTTAACTATTGGAGTCTTTCCGCTAGTGAGCATGATTTCCCTCTATGGGTATTAGGCTGAAATGCATCTTTCAAATGAGGCATAACCCTCCAAGTTTGAGAAGCTGCTTGTATAAACTTACACGTGCCAGGAGAAGAATATATATGGTGATTAAGGGCAGGAAGTGGTGCGCTGAGCTGTAGGGAACACAGTAGTGAAGAGTGTCTGTTTTAGACAGCTGGGCATGGTTAAAATATGCCAGTCTGGCTCGTCTGAGACAGACACCTGTAATTTACCTTCACTATGAAGGGAGAGACAGCATCTGGAGAGTCTGCACAAAACAAATGTCCGCAGGGCTACAGGAAATAACCTAGCACGCATTACGTAACAGCCCTGCCCCACTGTCACCGAGAGATAGCTTCCATTTACAGTACTGCACTATATATACTAACTATAAAGAAAAAGTATGTGTCATGTATGTATTGAGAACTTGTGAATTCTAAGAACGAAATTTATTCTCTCAAGGATTAGAGGAAACCTAAAATCTAAAACTGTGTTAGTTTATGTGTTACTTTATGTATAAGTTCTGAATTCTCAATGGAAATCTAAATTGCTAGAACTTAGTAATATAAAACTTGGGTAAATCTAAATTGCTAGAACTCGGAAACTTTTAAATAGGCCTCAGAACAAGTACATGGGAATCAGCTGTATTGCAAGAAACAGCTAGAGAATAGAAAAAGTTGTTTTGTGGCATCTTTACATGCTCTCAAGACATGACTGTGGTTGTTTTTCTGTGAGTCTGACAAAAGTCTTGCATTGTTTCCTTTCACATGTAGATAAATTCTAATCTGATGAAAACGAACGGTGAAGTAGAGCAGGCTTTCATCCAGAGAAGTGGTAGTGTGAATGTTTGTGCCAGGGGCTAGACTTATTTTCCCGTATCAGTCTTTCCTCCATTGGTCTGAAACCTGCACAGTATTGTCCAGTTTTATCTGTTTCCTTCAATTTTGGAGTGGGATCTATGGCCCATATCTAAGCAGAGTTCCTCTCACTCTGTAAAGCGTCTTGTTTTGTCTATAGTAGATATCGTGGTATTTAAATTAAAAAAAAAAAAAAAGGGAAAAATCAGGCTTGTTTTAAATAACCGTTTGTGCTCTTTAATCACCAGTGTGGCATTATGTGACGCACGTCCCACTGTTTGTTCTGCAGTAATTCATCATAGTTTGCATGCTACACTGTTGTTTACTCTTTGACTTATTCAATCATACAGCAAACGTGAGTGTTTATATGCAGTGAAACTGGTATTTTTGGCATTTTCATAATCTATCAATCACTGATTAAACCAAGGTCATTAAAACACAAGGGGGGAAAGCAACAGGCACATCCTTATTGGCAGCGCTGCGCAAAGCCTGAATCGCGCCACTGTCCACCGTGTTGTTTTTGGCGGGAAGAGGCTGAAGGGCCTCTGGGTACTCAATGTTTTGCCAGGGTTGACCTGTGTATTTGGGCCCTCTTGTATTTACTGTACAAATAATAAATCTGTAATTTGCGACGCTCTGAGATCTTCATCAGGGATTAGAAGGGAAGTCGCAGAGGTGTCTAGGCTGTAATCTGTACTTTGGTACATATATTTTTATAATACCTGGAGCAAGCAGACATAAACCCCCCCAACACCCCCCCAAAAAATCTTACTGAATAGTTTACTAATTGTTGTAATTAATCCTTGGTATGCCATTTTAGAATTGAAATATATTATTACGATTACTCAGCTCCACTGAGTTAATAGTATACACATAGTTAATAGTTTTCTTCTTGTGACATATGAAAGAATGCTAAATATTAATTTCAAAGGTTTTGCTTCAGTAGCAGAGCCAGACATGGGAGCGAATAAAATGGGGTGTATTATTTGTTTCTCTCTATGGTATTTTGCTGGCTCAAGTGTAACAGTGCGGCTTTGGTCCTTGGGCTGACTCACTGAACAAACAGAAGGTTGAATGATTCAGACTAGAGGTATGCCCTCCATTTTGTCAGAAAGTAGCTCCACAGTTCCCCACACTATCAATGTCCTCAGAATGTCTTTCTTTTTTCCCTCTTTGAAGTCCTTTTATGCGGTTTGTAAAAAGGTGAAGTTTAAATTGCTACTGTTGTTCTTGAACTAGGTGCCCATAGTCCACCTAATACTGACCTTCTGGGAGACAAATGTATTAAATTACATTTAGTTTTCTTGTTTCAGAGCATTAAAACATTTCAGATTGAATTAATCAGTTCTTACCAAATGTTTTAGAAGTATCTTGACTAGTTGTAATCAAGAAAAGCTCAGACGTGCACTAAATTTAACCAAAAATAGAACCCTTTTTTTGTTTGAAACAGCTGCACGTTGTTACAATGAGACTTGACTGGGAAAAAGCAGCATGAAAGGTCACGCAAATGTTCTAGGTTTTTTTTCCCCCAGAAAACTACACCCCATTAGTTTGTTAGAACAATATCTGAAGAATGGTTATTGCTAATGTGGTGATGAGGTGTATTGATGAAGTGTGTCAGTTTGTTGACTGCCAGATTTTGAGAACCCCCCCCCCCCCCCCCCCCCCGTCCCTTACGTTAACGAATGAACCACGTCTATCAAGTCAGTGGATTATCCTGTTAGCTCATATCTGGGGGAAGTATCAGTTGCAATCAGATCTACAGGAAAAGAAAGAGGTCCCATCATCAGCACTTTATCCTCATCTTTAATCTACGTCATTTTTTGGATGAATCATATTACACTGGTGCCAGTTCTTTAGGCAGACACTGATATTACTGAATGTCAAATTGAATTTGGAAATTACCGTGTGGAGATCTAACGCAACCGCTTTAAGCCAGTGACAGACTGTCTGGTACCAGCGCTGTCGCCATACATTGGAGTTTCACTACTGACTGCAAGTCTGGGAGATCTGAACAAGATCTGAAACGCATACACAAGTTTTTTTTTTTAATTAAATTTCATGTTCGAAAGTGAAGATATCTATGATGTAAATGCCAAACTATGTCTAACTAACAACTTGAAAATCTCAGTATGAATCTCATGTCTTGACTTTGAGTTTCAATACACGTCCAAAAACTGACAGCGGTGACTTGGCTGTTTTTTCTGTTGTACTGACAACAGCATTCCTGTCTTTTCACTCTTTGAAAGTGTGGCAGCTGCTGCTGTTTGAGTTTACTATCCAAGAAGGACATACTTTAACTGCTGGGGTTCTTCTGTTCCTCCCCTCTGAAGAAGCACTGCCCCTCGACCTCCAGGTGATATGGGCCATGCATGAAGGTCGTGCCCCAGAAATCTGTGTTAATGTAGCTTTCACTGACTGAGTTTAGTGATGTTTTCTAGTGTGGTTTGGTATGGTCACTAGTATACTTAGGCAAAAAAATGGAATTAGGAATTGTACAAAAGAGAGAGGGAGAGAGAGGGGGAGAACACATTGAATATTTCTTAACAAAACACCAGTGTTCCCACACATCACTTCCATTAGAGGAGTGCTTGTTTTGGGTCCTTGGTGTAGCTGGCGTCAGAACCTGTAACACCACATAGCGGTTTACAGAAATTAACGCTAGGGAGGAACTCCTAACCCCCTGGCATTAGGATATGAAATCTTGCTGATTTAGGAGGGTTGCCTCCTGAAATTTTAGCTTGTTTACACTTCGGAACCACAATTTGTGTCTCTGAACGTGTGTGGTCCCTCATAATGCGCTGACCTCTGATGATGATACTTCAATTGTTTGTTTGTTTTTTTAAATTATTGTAGCTGTTTTGTATTTTGTACAGTTCTATTCTAATATATTTTGTACAGTTCTCCAGTTTTGTACTTTAATGTTATACAGGGGGTCAAAATAGGACAATGTGGAGATCTTTGTTTTTTTTTGCATGTCTAGGACAAGTAGGTTTACCATTCTGATATCCAACAGAGCAGATAATTCTGAAAATTTGAAAACCTTTTTTGTTACCATAAAATGAGCAGTGATGCTCATGTTGCATCTCAATGCACTAATAAAGCCTAGAAAACCTGGTGACAGACCTCCTCATTAAGAACCAGTCTTGTGGATGAGATTGAGTTACGTGGCAACCAGATGGCCAGATGGAGCTTTGAAATGCATTTAGTTAAGGGCTGATCGCCATACATTCAAGCCCTTCCATATGAAGACCTGTCACAACACTCACATTATGGAGTACATTTCCGGAACTTCCTAAAGCCTTTTCGACTTTACAGCAGTGTTCTCCGTAACACAGGTCATATATAATGGCCTCTGAAATGAATTTGGCATGTTTGATAATGTGTGCAGACATGTCTTTGTGGAATGTTTAATGGACTCTAATGGGAAAGTAATCTGCTCAGTGGTGGAAATACACATAAACACAACCCCAGCAAATGAGTGACAAATTAACCCACATATCACAGCACTGACTTTAATCACTAATTAGAGATCTTGTCGAAACTAGACTCTAAAAAATTATTTTATCTATCTAAAAATAAGTCTAGATTATTAAAATATTAAAGGCCTTAAAGATTCTGTACATAAAATGCACGAACAAATAAGTCCACTAGAAATTATTTATTGTTTTTCTAATTGGAAGTAATACTGAATACAAGGGCTTGTCTTGTATTGCCCTTATCAAAGCTAAAGTGGTGTTTGATCTGGTACCTAAACTTAGTTTGTTTTCTAAGGGCTCTTTTGCCTGTTTTTAAAAGTTTGTTTAAGCAATTCTGTCTTGGCTGTGCTCAAGGTAGTCTGTTCACCCTCCAGATCTCTGGTATTTGAATGTTGGAGCTCTGCTTAACACCCCAGAGAGGTAAAAACACAGGGCTGCTCTTAGACCCAATTGACACAGCGTAGATTCGCCAGCTTATTCCTCCCTCATCCTTTGCCAAGAGTCTGAGTACAGTGCCAGCTTATGGCTGTTCTCTCTCTCTCTCTTCTCTGCATCCATTCACAGGCATCAAAAGCAAATCTCTGAACCAACCAGAGCAGAACCAAATCAAGTGAAACCGACATGTACTTATGATGAATGGCTTTCAACAGCTCAGCAAACCTCCACTGATAACTGAGGCGTTCTCTAAGAATCTTTTACAGTATATTGCAGCTCTTTCACTTTTCAGCATGTTATTCTTTTTCCAGTGAAGGCTGATGATCAATCTCAGAGCTTTAATTTACTTTATAAGTTAAAGATAGTTGTTTAGCCCACAACGCTATCCAAATCTGACCAAATCAATGCCATCTGCCTAGCTCTCATTTTTTGCCAGCTCGGAGTTTTCTTTTTATGAGCTTGATGAGAAGAAAGAGGGCTTTAACCAATGGTTCAAACTGTTTAGATACAGGAAGGCGTCATTACAAAGTGCCAGTGTTGCGATGGCCAATCAGAGTCCCTCCTCGCTTGTGTTTTTCTAGAGCGTTAACTAGCGCCGTCTGCCGCTTATTAAATTTTATGAAGCAAATATTGCACACTTCAAAAGGGCTGCGTTCAAGCTTGCAGATGAAGCTTCTCTTTGAAAGCGGGAATTCATGTGGAGCATATCCCTACGTGTATCCAAACATTTGTTTAGGGCTTTATGCAACCAACAATGAAGCAATGCAACTCTACTGAGAATCTCGATTCCTTACATAGTTTTTTGAAATGAGATTTGGCACCTAACAACCTTATGTATAGCTTTAAACTCAGTAGCACTCAGTGTGTTTGAAAAACACTGAAAAACAAAACAAAACAAATGAAGCAGACACTTTCGTGTCTTGTTTCTGTTAGAGTAATAGCTTACAGTATGGCTAATACAGATGAGGACATTTTTTGTGAGCGACCTTGCACCAACTCTCCCCTGTTCACTCATGGTATTTCACTATATTTTTATAGTCCAGGCGTCTTCTCCAATGGGATATCAAAAGGAAGCTGAGGTGTCCCACGGTTTTGTTCATTAAGCAGTGTGTTCCCATGAAATTTTTCAAACACGCACAGTTTCTAAAATAATATGGAGCTTTGACTTTCAACTTCGTTACAGTGTAACTTAACCTTTGCTGTGTAAACCTTTAAAGATCTGAAAACGAGGGCCTTTTACAGCTGAGAAGTGTTGTTACGAACCCAGACCAGTTTGAAACAAGGAGAAGTTTCAGCTTTCAGTGGGCATTTGGGCGGCCCTTTTAAAAGGAACCCGGGCCCGAATGCACTGAATGGATTGGTTTCATTAAAAATGTTTGTGAGCCAAGGGACTCAAGTCGGGCCGACTGCAGTGACCACAGCTCAGTGGAGCACGGAAATGAGAACCAGACGGGCTAACAGTTTTGTGGAGGACACTGAGATCTTTCTGGTCCTTTGTTGTAGAACAGAGTGTTTTTGTCTGTGTTTTAAAAAGGGATTGCAACTCATTGTTTTGCCATGATTTGTAAAATGTAAGATCATCTTGGTTGAATATTGTCTTCAGTCTTCCTTGTTTTTTATCATTCATGCTCATTATGCAGTATGGACCATGCATTACTACGTCATGGCACAGCACATAAAGTGGACCGTAACATGGACTAGCTGTATACCATTTCTTCATCAGATATTGCCCTCTCACACAGTGAATGAATTTGAATAGGTTTGTATTGGCACTCGTGGGCTGGTCTTGAGGCAAGACTGAATGCTTTATTTATGGACTTGTATAGAGGGTGGTCCTGTTAAATTACTTATGTTTTTAATCACTGGTGTGGCAAAGAGGTGGGCCAAAATATTTATGGAGAGGGAATTAATTCTCTGTTTTTCTAACTTTAAATTGTTATGATCTATAAAGTCAGGGGAAAAAATGTTCTGCGGTAAATACCAATCTTATCACTTTGTGTGTGTGTGTGTGTGTTTCTCCACAGTGTCCGAGGCGCTGATGCAGGGAACGGAATCCGTGTGTTTATTCCGGACATTGGCATGTTCGTGGCAGGTCTCGTCACGTGGCTGCTGTGTCGGAGTCTGGAAAAGCCACCGGTGAAGGACACATCACAACACAACACCGACTTTGAGACAGACAACCAGGTGAATCCAGAGATCTGTAGATCTCAGTTGTCTACTTTTTGAACAACTCTCCCAGGTCACAACCATATCAAGCTTTTTCACACCTTAGCCGTGATCACAAACTGCTACCACTTGTGGTAAATAGAACTTCCACATGGTGGTATCCCGTGAAAAAAATGTTTACGACAATAATAGCACAGCAAATTTTTAGCGCTTTGTAGAACTTGATTTGCACTTTATTTTAATGGAATCTAACTACAGAATTAAAAAAAAAAGTAGAGCAATGAGATCTGGACCTTTCATTTGTTGATTTTTGTTTGGCCCAAAATAAGTTTCCCCGTGTTGGAGAGCGTGCTGACATGCTCTCAGTTTTGACTGAAAATGAACCTGTGATTCACTAAGCAACTCTTTATTGAGTAAGATATGTTTGACTTGTGTTTCTGTTTAATATGGTTCATTATATACCTCTCCATAAGCAGACAGCACTCACACAGCCATATTACCATTGGAAATGGAGACATGTCTTCTCTCTTCATCACTCTTCAGCTGATTCTGGGCTCTTTGGGCTTTGAGCCTTGAGCTTTCATTGATTCTCAAGTGAGGTTCCTCTTCCCAGTGCTTTAATGGCCAAAGACCAACAATCCATCATCTTCTTTTAGAAAGAGAGTACTGTTCCCTTCCCAGGTGTACCAAAAAAGCAGGGTTCATTCAACATTAAATTATGTTCCCTCTAACTGTAGGGAGAATGATAAGTGGAATATATTACTGTCTGGATGAACACCAATGAGAGATCATTTGTGTATGGGCTGTGTGTCCCAAGGCTGAGATTGTCCCTACTGGGTTGGCTGAGTCAACTTGCATTGTACTGGAGCATAAAGGTCTGCAACCTTCCCAGAGCAGAGCAAGACTGAACCTGCCTTTGATCAACTCGACTACGTTCCAAAAACGCAGAACTTTTCTCTATCTCCCTCTCTCTCTCATTCTCTTTATCTCTCTCAATCTCTCTCTCTCCCGCTCCGTCTCTCTCTCTCTCTCTCTCTCTCTCTCTCTCTCTCTCTCTCTCTTTCTCTTTATCTCTCTCAATCTCTCTCTCTCCCACTCCGTCTCTCTCTCTCTCTCTCTCTCATCATCTCTCTCTTTCCCTCATCATTTCGGTTATCTGGCAAGTCCAAGCTGCTGTGAGATAAAACGCTGGAAGATGCATTTAGAGCAGTAAAAGTCATGCCCTTGAGGACCGGAACGGTTGGAGGGATTGACGAGGTCACCGATGGAACATTCAATTATTCTGTGAAAGTTCTCATGTTCTAGAAGGATCCTCTGATTGGAGGAGTAGGTGGGGTGGGTCACCAGGGAAATTATAAGCCCTTGGCAGCATGCAGATCTGTAGATCAGATCTGTCAGTTTGTCAAAGTCCTTTATGCTGACGACTGCATTTATCAAAGACTCTTTCTACAACTAAAACTACTAAACAGCTAAACTTTCACAACTTTACCTTTGGTTTTCCATGAATTACTCTTTCGAAAGATTGTGTCTTGAGTCCATTCCAGGCAAATGAGTAAAAATGGTCTGCATTTGATTGTTAGTCAGATATTCCCTCAAATTGTGGCTGGTGTTGAACAATAAAGGCCCTTACCACTGGTGGACCAGTGGGGATCCATTTAGAGAAATTCTTAGTGAGAATTCAGCTTTGTTTTCTTTCACAAGCTTGAAACCGCCTAATTTAGACCCCTTTTAGCATGATTTGTGTGAACTGTAATTGATACAGCTAGTAAGAAGTAAAATATTTTTAAGAGCATCGATTCTTCTTTAAGTGCTCACTTTGAACTTGATCTGTATATTGAATTTAAAATCCTTTAGTTACCATCAAAACAGTAACCTGCTCATAATTTTGTATTCCCTGTTGCATTACACAACACATAAAGCATTATGGCATAAAGCATTCTAGTTTAGAGTTGAAAAGGAATACATTATAAACATCACACTGCTAAGGAAACCATGCTTTTAAAAACTTTACTAGACAAAACAAAAATCCCTCTCTCGACTGAGACTTCTCATGTTCAAAGGATGACAAAGGTTTTCTTTCTCCCCCTCGCTGAAATAAGAATGTTCTGTTCCTCTCAAAAGTTTGAAGAGAAGGTCAGTTTCTGGGGTCAGTCAAACAGCCCTTTGGCAGTTGAGAGCCTGATTGAGAACACAATCAGTTTTGCACTCTTGTGGGATGTTTATAACGGTCAGTAGTGTAGCATGGAGATCCAAGTCATCCGTTGTGACCCCTGTCAACCTCTCATCCTTTAGCCTGTGTAGTTTTCCTTACATGGCAAATATAGATCTATAGATTACTAATACGTTTCACACTTGCTCCGGATTTCTCGTCTTTCCACATGAAGCTACAGCACATGTTTATAAGTTCGTTTCAAGCACATCGCCCACGGATTTTTTTTGTTGGTGGTTGGGTTTTTTGGGGGGGGGTTCAGTCTCCCTCTCCTCCCTTGCTTTGGCTTTTTGTCCTACCTTTCCTAGCCCACTCCTGTTTGACCTGGCTGCAGCTCCTCAGCCGAATTTCCTCCCGTCTTGGCATGTAATCTGTTTATTTGTGACGGTTACCCTGGCCACATCTTGTTTTTGCGACTAGGCCAGTTATTTATCCACGTAAATGGCTTGTTTGACATGGACCTGACGAATGTGGTCCCATCCAAGTGGCTCGCTCAAGTGTTTCAAAGAGACTGACGGTTGGAGCCTTCTGGATTCACTGATTGTTTGAGAAGTGCCAATAAGTTTGCCCAGTATCTTTCACCAAAGTACAGCTCATTTAGCTGATTCATTAGTTTGGCATTTGCTTGAAGGATCAGAGCATCAGTGCAGAAGTGGGGGTTAAATAAGCATTCAGAGCACAGTAGGAGTATGTGTCCTGGAATACATTTTACCAGAGCATTTGGTTTGTTGTTCATGATGCAATTTTTAGTTTTATATGATATCCGTTTTGCTATATCTGTATCCCCCTCTGTGTCTATACGATACCTGTGCCTATGTGTATGTGTGAATCTATATATCTACATATTTATCTATCCATCTACACACATACATACATACATACATATGTAGATGGAAAGACAGACGGACGGACGGGTGGACAGATAGATAGATAGATAGATAGATAGATAGATAGATAGATAGATAGATAGATAGATAGATAGATAGATAGATAGATAGATAGATAGATAGATAGATAGTTCCTAGAACCATCACTGTTCCCTCTCTGTCATTCTTTGCTGAATTACTTATGTTGACAGTAGCACCATTAATTCTTTTTAATCATTTTCTGACTATGGTTCACAAGTCCATGTTATTGCTCATTTGGTCACTTTTATGAAGTGTCTTAATGTTATACTCAGTCAGTCTCTTAGGCATGGCTGTAGGCCACTAAATGTGACCCTACGTAAACTCAGGAAAGGTTTCGTCCATGCAACATTAATCTTGGTTCAATATTTGCATTACCGCAGGACACACAGTGAGCAGTGCTCCAGCACTTCCTAATCTTTTGCTGTTTTGCTCCCATTAACAACACATTTGCATTCCAGCACTCAAAGAAGGGAGAGAGAAGAGAGTGAGGAGGGGTTGAGGTGCAGAGTAGGGTGGGGGTGGGGGGGGCACATCTGGAGCACATTAAATGGTGTTGTGTTTTCGGTGGCAGAGATGCTTAAGTTACCAGACTGCTTCCCTCCTCCCTCTCTTACTTTCTGTCTCTCTCTCACTCTCTCTCTTTCACCCCCTCTCTCTCTTTCTCTCTCTCTCTCTCTCTCTCTCTCTCTCTCTCTCTCTCACTTTCTCTCTCTCCCTCTCTCAGTCTTTCTCTCTCTCTCTGTCTCTCTCTGTCTTTCACTTTCATTCCCTCTCTCTCTCTCTCTCTCTCTTGCTCCCTCTCTCTCTCCCCCAGCACATCCAACACATATTCTCTATACGTCGGAGTGCCAGGCTGGAGCTCAGTGCCCAGCGGCTGGACTGCTAATTTGGCAGGCAAGCATTGACACACACACTCAACACACGTGAACATGCAGTTACATATTTACTTCTCTCTACTACAGTTTCTCACACTCTACTTCACAAATAACACCCCCACCAACATCATTTTTCTCTCTCTCTCTCTCTCTCTCTCTCTCTCTCTCTCTGCTAATAAACTGTTTGCACGCTGTTTTGCTGTTTAGGGCTGGTAATGAGAAGGAATGCTCCCCTCCCTGTGTTAAGCTCTTTATGGCTTAAGAGACTTAGCTCATTTAAATCACACCACTGTTACTGCTCAGCCCTGAGGAGGTGCTCTCTCTCTCTCTCTCTCTCTCTCTCTCTCTCTCTCTCTCTCTCTCTCCCTCTCCCACTTTCTTCAAAACAGATCAGCATTAACAGGGTCTTTACAGCACTGTATAGTGGAGAGAACAGAAATCAGAGAGTACATATTGCCAATACTTTACGAACCCTTCACCAAGGTCAGGATGTCTAAAATCTGATGAAGAAAAAAAAGTGTGTAAAAAGTTTGTTTTTTCTTGTTTTGCTCTTGTATTTTGTCAGTATAGTTCACATTTATTTATGTTTCCAGAAAGAACGATTAAAATTGTTGATGAATATTTGTGATAAGGCTTTTATGGACATCAGACTGTCACAGATGGCATAACAAGCCGCAGTGCTTAAAGTATATTTATTACCATGCTGCTATTTCTCTCATTGCCTCCATCAGCACATTTTTGTGCCAAAGCCAATAATCAGTTCCTCTCAGAAAATTATTACAGTTTTAATTTTCAGTACCATGGACAGCACTTAACATACTGCCTTCATTAAAAAGAACACCAGCAATTAGCTTTCGAATTACATACTTGTCGAAGAGCAAACCCACCCTTTTAGTGCCAAATTTGGCATACATTTTAGCATGTAACATATTATTGTCAGGCATGATATTATTCAGATTCCTTTTACATAGGTTAGATTTGCAAGGTATTTCATTCCACCAATGAAAAAACGTATACCTGTTTGTGGACTCTGAACAGGTGCAGCACAGTGTGATTGACCATTATACTGACTGATGGGACATGCTTTCTCTTAATGAGTCAGACAATTACACGGACTGTTAATTTCATCGCCCTGGCTTTTGTCATTTACACTGCAGTGGGCCTTTAATTCAGGTCTAAGACTACTGGCCATTCCTTATTCTTAGGGCTGCCATGGCATAAAGGTGTGATATGTCACTATTGGAGTTATAGTTACTCGGTATCTGACAAAGGCTTTGGTGGAAATGTTCAGACATCTAAAATAGGAAATGAAGTCAAGGTTTCTAGTTAAGAAGTGAGACCCTCATATCAACACACTGGGTTCCAGAAGGTTCCTCTCAATACTCATGTTTGCTTCCTAGTTTCATTTGGTATGAGGGCTTATTTGTGAAAGCAGATGATGACTTGGAACCTGATACTGTGAGGAAATTTCAGAGACACTTTGTCAGCTTTGATGAATGCCTATGTTCAGTACCTACCAGGAGACACACACGTGGGAACGCTCAGCTAACATAAACAAACCCACTCCGCTTCGTCAGATGAAACTTGTTCAGTCAATTAAGACATTAAAAAGATTGGTCGGTGTTTGTATGTCTTTTTCTTTTGGAGATATATGCACAGAACGCCAGTTCATTGTCACAGAAAAATTGATATAGTAGAGAAGACCGTGAAGGAGTTTTCATGTGGACTTTCTGACCCTTTCCAAATAAACAGTGGATTAGCTGTCCGTTCTTATTATTTCAGTTTGGTACTGTTGATCTACGATTGAAAAGGAGATGGGTTTTAAGTCTCCTTTTTTTCAAAAGTTTGCCCATTTCAAAGACATGTGAATGATTTTGATCTTGGATCTACCACTGCTGCCAATCTAAATGTAGTCGCCTTGTTTTTAGAGTCAACACACTGCTGGCAGTCCTATTAGAAATGTCAGCAGGAACAGTCAAAGAATGACACTTTGAGGAAATAATGCTAACAACTTTGAGCTCAAGATCACCATATCTCGCCAAAATGTCAGCAGATTTATATTACCCTACAGTTAATCTACTTACAGTAGGAGAATAATTTGGGTTTTTTTCATGCCCAGAAATGAAATGTGCTGAGGTGAATTCACCATGTGGGATTACTTATTATATGCCAATCTTAGAATAGCTCTCATTTCCTTTGTCATCTCTATAACTTCCAGTTCATGTCAAAAAAATATCACCAGCATGAAGTCTTTATTTGATTAAACCATATGAGGGTTTTTTTCTTTCTTTTTTTTTCTTTTTGGTCTGTATGTATATGTATATATATAACCTTGCGACCATTGATATTGTTCTCTGACATTTGGGAATTGGGTTTTGCTGAGTTATGACGGCCAGTTTGATTAAATTATCTGTGCTTTGTTGAGCTGGAGCAGTGGCACTTTGATCTCAGCACCCCTGTTTTGAGTAGGTGGAATTAATCTGATAGAGGAGACTGTCCATATCAAGTCTGGCTTCTGCATCTATCTATCTATCTATCTATCTATCTATCTATCTATCTATCTATCTATCTATCTATCTATCTATCTATCTATCTATCTATCTATCTATCTATCTGTCTATCTATCTATCTATCTATCTATCTATCTATCTATCTATCTATCTATCTATCCACCTGTCTGTCAATTTAGAAACATATAATCCCACAAGGAGACTCTAGTGAAATGATGTACAGTTTCACTTTATCTACAAGTCCTTGCCTTTAGTGTCTTGGCTTTCCTACACGATATAATCACTGCACTGGAAATTCATCTGGCATTGTTTGTGCTAGATTCATTTACACCAGTGGAATTCCATGATGGAGGGTCACAACAAATGAACTTTGTACCAGTGTTTTGCTAGTGGATGAATGAAAGAATGAATGAATGCGACCATAAGTGAATTACTTGATATATAAAGGGAATTTATTCTTATTCATCACTGAATGCTTTTGTGTTACTCCCTAAGGAACAGGAGGATGAAGAAGAAGAAGAGAAGAAAGATGAGAAGCTGGAGCTGGAAGATGATCTGATCTTTGAGGAGGATTTTGAGGCAGGAGGTGATGAATGTGATCTGCCTGAAGAAGAGGAGGAGGAAGAGGAGGGGGAAGAGCTGGGGGAACCTGAGGAAAGTACAAAGATGAAGATCCTACGACAGATAGCAGACGTGGCGTCCAAACTGAAAGAAATCATTGGAAATCTTATTACCAGCGCAGGACAAGTAGTCGTAACTATATTACTGGGCCTGACAGGTAAGCAGTACTCTCAGAGACAGGTGATCCATAAAAAGCATGTTGCTTTGCTTGACCAATTTGTAAAATGAAAGAGTAAATTACATTAAAAGCTCAAATGTACTTTCCAGTTTACCAATATACTTTCTAATTTGAATTGAACTTAAAGTTGTGAAACAAACATTCAACATACAATGCATTAGGATGTATGGATAGCTGAATATGTGTTTGTGTATGTGTGTGTGTGTGTGTGTGTGTGTGTGTGTGTATGTGTGTGTGTGTGTGTGTATGTTTGGTTGTCCTGTGTTCTTTCAGGTATCATGCTGCCCTCCCTCACTTCCACTGTGTATTTCTTCGCCTTCCTTGGCCTGTGTACCTGGTGGTCATTCTGTCGTACGTTTGACCCCCTGGTCTTCAGCTGCCTCTGTGTTCTGATGGCTATCTTCAGTGCTGGCCACCTCGTCATTCTCTACCTCTACCAGTTCCAGTTCTTCCAGGACACCGTGCCGCCAGGAGACCACTATGCAAGGTCAGGAATCACTCATCCTCAATCATCCAACCGTAATCGGAGTCATAAAACTGTATGCTGTCAATGTTTGTGGATTATTGTCTCTTTAACGTCACACTAAGGAGGCCTCTAACGTGTGATTGGCTCATAAGTCATTTTGTTCACTTGGAAACAGCCTCTTGTTGGTTTTTAGTCATTCATTGTGCGGAGTTACAGAAAGTTTTAGCTTTCATTTTGTTATTGGGGATCATACTTTTTTTTCAAATCTTGTAGCTCTCACATTCTAGTTTGGGATTAATAGCGTGATTGATGAGCGCTGGGATAGGCTCCAGAACCCCCCGTGACCCTAATCAGGATAAGCGGCTTAGATAATGAGTGAGAGTGAGTGAGATGAGAGCGTGATTGATGTCTCCACATGCACACTCCATACATGAAAGAGTGAGGCTCTAAGTGGTTACAGCAAATATTCTGTCAGTGTGACCAATGAGATTACAGCAAAAGTATGAAATCAGAAAAAAAAATCAATCAAAAGTCCAGTCAGGAGGGGGTTGCTGCTTTCGGGAATTACATATCTGTGTGGCTCTCAGTCAACACCAGGGTTTCCAATCATGCTTAGGCACATAGCTGACCTGTGTCGGAATCTTACACATCTGAGATTGCTGTTCAGGTCCAGTTTCAAAGCTGAAGCATTCCTGCATGTTGGCTTGTCATTGGACAGTGTGCCTTGAGATTAAAGGCAACATAAAGTGTCTGCACGATCCAGACAACATACGAGAGCGTGTTTGACACTCGCCGTATTTCATATGACTAACGCTTTGTCTGGGCTGTCCAAGGGAGTCTGGAGAGAGAAGTGGATATTTCAGTGCTTATGTCTAGTCTGCGTTAGGTTTGTGTAGATACCATTCAGATATTGGCAAAAAGTATTGAAGAAATATACATGTTTGGAGTAATCGTTTATGTCATGAGGAGCATACAAGTGGGGTTGTACAAGGACTCACTCAAAGAAAAAATTAACGCTACCAAAGCAGTGTTCAGGACATGACCTATAGAAATGGTTTCCAATACATTAAATATAATACATTTTAAATGAGAACATTGTGTGTCCTTTTGCACCATTAGGTAACAATAGGTATTAGTTCGATTATTGTTAATAATCCATGAATCATGGAATGTCGTGACACTTTTGTGTTTTGATTTTATTGGCTGAGTCCACCTGGAGGACCTTCCCTTGTGTAAAAACTCACACGCGTGAAACAAACCACTATGAACCGAAGGGGATAACAAACATTAAAATTTTGATTTGTGTGGCAGTCACTTTTTGCCGGACCGTATTTTAAGTCGTAAAAGCTTCCTTGAGATAACAGCGCTCTGACAGTGCTACAGACGGTGGTTTCTGGAGACGTGCTCAGTCCTGAAGTTCGGAACGCTTTATTTCAAATCATCAATCATAATTTATGATATTAAATAAGTATGACCAAGACAACAGTGAAGATTAATGTCCTGTGAGATTACCAATGGCAGTGTATTCCAAGGATTTCTCATTGCAGAGTTCCTTTTACTTGCTTTTGCTAGCTGTTTTAGGACCTGTTTTAGGTGTTGTTTTAGGATCTGTCAGTGGGATTTGAATTGCGCTCTCACTTAAAGTGCCTGTTAGTGATACCGGGTTTGTGTCTAATTGAGGCACAATTAACCCCCAGACTTCATTCGCTCAAGGCCCAGACACATCTATGTGTGTTTATGTTGGCATTCCGTTCTCTTAACTCATCCAGTTTTTGCTCTTGATACTTCGCTATTAAATGATCTTGAACTTAAATCTATAGTAAAGGGCAGAATCTAATTTGAGCTTCAGTAAAAGTGAATGTCTTTATTGTCCTTATTTAAATGAAGAGTTGGCTGTGCTGAAAATTCTACAGGAAGACAGGCTATGAACTGTGAACTGAATTAACAAATGCTAGCATCATTAACCTTCAAATCCTCTTCCTACGCAACCCGTACACCCACTCAGATCCTGTTCTCTGACCCAGAGAGAAAGAAGGGGGGCTGGAGCAAGGGAGAGAAAGAGAGAGGGATAGAAAGAGAGAGAGAGGGAATGAGAGAGAAGTTGGGCAAGAGAGAGAGAGAGAGAGAGAAAGACAGAGTTAGAGTTAAACAGGGAGGGAAACAGAGAAAGAGAGAGGGAAAGAGAGAGACAGAGAAAAAGACAGAGTGAGAGTGAGACAGGGAAAGAGTGAGAGTGAGACAGGGAAAGAGAGAGGGAGAGAGAAGGAGAGAGAGAGAGAGAGAGGTGGCAGTGGTAGCTTCTCACAGCCAGGTGGTTTTCATTATTCCTCCAGGGCTTTTGGCCTGAGCTAAAATTGCACAGCTGGTTTCAGGGAACTCTACACAAATCGTGAGCAAGAAGCAGTGGTACAAAAAATATGTATATATTAAAGCTGACTCCATAAAGGCCAGTAAGTAAAATAGATGCAATTCTTCTAAATTAGCTCTTCATCTAAAGCTCTTACAATAAAGACACTCAGCCTGAGTTGTGCATTGCTGACAGCTAGAGATGTCTGTGGAACATAACAGTTTGTCCAAGCTGGTAGCATTTCTCCAGGTTTCCCATTAGTTGTTAAGTAGGACTGATTGCATTTCTGTTGTTTCTCATTAAAACGTGTTATACCCTCCCCTTTAGAACATGTACCTGACAACAAAACACAAACACTACTCAGCAGCTGTCAGAACGCTTTAGAATCCGCCCAAAATCTCGGCTTTATTTGAAGTTCTCATGTCACAATGCCTTGGAAGCAACTAGCCAGTAATACACAAGACATTTACACACCATGACCCAGGAATGCAAATAAATGCAATCAGCAAGATCTCTGGAAGGGTCAAACTGGAATATGTTACATAGTGTCCTTCTGCGCTCTCTCTCTCTCTCTCTCTCTCTCTCTCTCTTTCTCTCTGCGCCTCTCTGTCTCCTCTTTCTCTCTCAGACACACACACACACACACACACAATGCCTGGCACTTTGTTCACTTTCAAAGCCCCTATAAATGACACAAATACCGTACATATGAAAGTGCCTTTAAATTAGGGCTTTTAACCAAATCCTGCAGTAAAATTGAAACAGGCCAAGTAAAACTGACACACATGCCTACAAATCCTGTTACCTTTGGAACTACAATGACTTAGAAAAAAAACAGTGAACATAAGAGAGTGAGTAATAGAGAGAGAGAGAAAGAGGGGGAGAGAGAGAGAGAGAGAGAGAGAGAGACATTGCATTGTGCAAATGAACAGTCCAACGAACCTTCTTACGTGACCGCACTGAGTGGGATGGATTTGCACAACTTAGCAGTTTCTCGCTTAAATTAAAGCACAAAAGCATCCAATGTGCTGTCATGGCCACCACTAATGACATAAAGTGTCTGCATGATCTGGCAAGACACAGGCTGAAATAAAATACAGCTCACATAAATGTAAAGAAAGACACAATCAGAGGGAGCTTTGTAATTTGCTGCTTGTGGTGAAGATGGTTTTGATTGCGCTCACTTTGTAGCCCGAGTATGTATGCTTTTGTGTTTGTCCCGCATGCCAGAGTAAATCTACTCTGAGCAGAAAAAAGCCCATTTAGACGAGCCCCAGATTAAGTCCAAATGGCTGTCATCTTGTGTGGGTTTCTGCTAGAGAACCTGTGTGAGAACTCGTGTGTATGCAAATGTGCATGTATGTGTGCCTGCATGTGTGTGTGTGTACATGTGCTTACACACGTTTGAATGCACTAAACTAATATTTCTAAGATTTCCTCTTTCGAAAAGAGGTGTTTTCTTAATTCTATTTAATATACATATATATATATATATATATATATATATATATATATTCTACATATTTTCATTATAAATATTGCCTTTTGACATCGTCCCTGCCTAAAATCTTGTCAGCCTACGCAGATCTACATTTAAATGTCACTTCTACACACTCATGCCAGTTGCAGCAGTAGGATTTGGCAGTTTGGCAGAGGGGAGTTTCTTTTCTTTTCTTTTTTTTGGTTTAAATGAGTATACCACAGATTTCACCTCATATTTTCTTCCTTTGGCTGAGGTTGCAATAAAGAACAAGCAGTACATAATGTAGAGCCAACACTAACTCTTGCTTTAAGCTATAAGGAGCATATGTCTGCGTATTGCATTGCTTTCTCAGCACAGCTGGCTCTGTGGAGACATTTATTTGTTGCTGTGGTCATTTTTATTTATACCAGCAGCCAAAGGTGACACAGTGAAAATAATCTCGGTCGATTTAAGACGTTTGATATAAACTGAAAATGAAAAAGACATTTGGAATGTTCATTCTTTATTCTGTACTCCTTGACTTTTTCCTCGTTTATTCAATGCGTGCATGTGCGCGCGTGCACACACACACACCCACACACACACACACACACACACACACACACACAGTTTCTGTTGGCAATCATAGTTTACACTGTAGCATATATAGGTTCTCTGTTTGAATTTAGTTTACATTTGCATTTTTCAGTTTTCTTAGATGGATGTCATAAGTAAATTTTTTTTTTAATGTTTTTTTTTTGTTGTTCACAGTATACATGTGCTAGTACTTTAGAGGTGACATTTAAATAGTAGCCTTGCACAGTCGTATTTTATCGAATATCTTTTTTCTGATTTGTTGTGAATACCATAGCTCTTAGCTTGGCCTCTTCAGAATCAAGGCCAGTTTCCCATACAGCAGTAACCATGCACTGCATCTTCAGTGTTGTGTTAATGTGGGTGTTTATGTTATAAAATGAGAAGAGAACTAAGAGCACAATTATGTTTATGATTAAATTGACTATTTGAGCTAATTCAAACGGGTGGGTTTTATTTGAAGTTTTGCCATCTACTGAGTCCCAGAGGGTGGCAGACGTGGTGAGAATCTGAATGATTTAGAGATCCATGTCTCTGTTAAATCACTGACTGTTAAAGTCTATGATCTTTGCATCAGTGCTTAATCTTCTGGAAGCTTCTCACCAGTGCGTCTGGCTTTTTATTAGCCTGTAGGGCATCTTAGCATCGTACAACAGAAATTCTGTAAATATTTAAATAGAGAGAAGTTAAAACAGTATCAGAAACTTTTTAGTGCTCTACTTCTGGACAATTAATAAAAGCAGTCTCAAGCTAAATGAATTTTTGAATAGAGCTTTTCAAAGTCCATATACTCACGGATGAGTCGTTAGTGATTGATAATTTTCCAGCCAGGAGGCGCTACACAATGCATTTTGACAGGGACATTGAAAGATGTAGCTATTCTAATATCAAAGGATCACTCTGTGAGAGCACCAGTAGCTCATCAGTTCATTAGCATTTTAATGTATATTTCCAACACTGTACTGATATCTGAATGAATACCAACTGACTATATCAACACTGGCTTCCCTCTTTTTTCTTTTTTTTTCCTTGTCTGTTTTCTTTTTTCTGTTTTGTTCCGCAGCCTGTTTGGTATCTCACCTGTCGTCCAGAGCGACTGCTCTCACACCTGGATGTTCAAGGTCAACCCCCAACTGGAATGGCACCACTACGTCAATCCCATCATGCTCCTGGTGCTCTACTACACCCTGGCTACACTCATCCGCCTTTGGCTGCAGGATACGGAGGACATGGTGAGACCATGCTCAATCTCACCAGCTTCTCACTTACATTAAGGCTACAATACCACACTGTAATCTGAGCTAATCCACACTGTAATATGATCTAATCCAGCAACAGATGCCATGAAAAGCCACGTTTGTTAAGTTATGTTTCAAAGTAGTGAGTACAGAATATTAAAACCCTCTGATAATGAAGTTGAGTGGGTACACTATCCTCTTTGCTGGAATACACCAAAATATATTTGTATTGTCACTTAAACTCATAGTGCCCAGTATGTTTTCCTTTCTCCCGGTTTTACTCGTTTTTTTTGTTTTTTCAGGCTTGAACTCATTTTTCTCTTGTAATGCTCTGAGCCACATGCACTTGCAATGTGGCTAAGTGCCGTAAAATTGATTTTTTCCTTTTCCTGTCCCGTGATACCTTTAAAATTGTCGTGGGCGTATTTTTTTTTTTTTTTGCCCAAGAGGAGAATGATAAGTTTAGTGTGTCTTCCATCCTCTTTTTTAATAGCACAAACATGTGTCGGTCATATCGAGTCTAAGGCATGTGACTGCAGAGGTGATGACTTCTTTTTTTCTATCTACAGGAGCCCAAAAAAGAAGATGATACTCCAGTGGAGGGTGAAGTGGTGTGCAGTGACAACGCTAACACGGCAGAGAAGAAGAGGACCCTGTGGAGGATGGCTCGTTATCGCACAGATGACAGAAACGTATGACAGACACTGTGACGCTGCTTTTCCACTCACTTAACCGCTCCATCTTCATAATGGATTCTG